>NW_028319383.1:0-81153 GCF_062004578.1 Staurois parvus | reverse complement strand
CGTGACACGTTTGGGTATGGGGAGACTACGTGATTCGTTTGGGTATGGGGAGACTACGTGATTCGTTTGGGTATGGGGAGACTACGTGATTCGTTTGGGTATGGGGAGACTACGTGATTCGTTTGGGTATGGGGAGACTACGTGATACGTTTGGGTATGGGGAGACTACGTGATACGTTTGGGTATGGGGAGACTACGTGATACGTTTGGGTATGGGGAGACTAACGTGACACGTTTGGGTATGGGGAGACTAACGTGACACGTTTGGGTATGGGGAGACTACGTGATACGTTTGGGTATGGGGAGACTACATGATACGTTTGGGTATGGGGAGACTACGTGACACGTTTGGGTATGGGGAGACTACGTGATTCGTTTGGGTATGGGGAGACTACGTGACACGTTTGGGTATGGGGAGACTACGTGACACGTTTGGGTATGGGGAGACTAGGTGATACGTTTGGGTTTGGAGGGGTAGAATGTGACTCGCTCATCCCATATGACTGTACTGGTTCTTGGTGATTGTCCCTGGGCTGTTACATGGGGACAGGAAGAGTATCATCCCTGTGTAAGCTCTGATTAGACCATGTGTGTCCCCTTGTGGAGATGGTCTCTTTAGTCTGCTCTATGGGTATACTATAGTGTATGAGGGTCAGTGCATAGGTGCTCGTGCATCCCATGCAGACAGTGGGCATAGCCGCTGTTCCCAGTTTGACAGCTTTGTGTGTAACCATGAACTTGTCTTGCAGCGGCTGTGTCCCAATAAAAGGGACTGTCTTCACCTATGCGGGCAAACATGGCCGTTGCGCATGTAAACAAGAGTGTTCGTGAGCATTTTACTTCCACTTGCGTCTCTCCATGGTATAAACGAAAAATACCCCCCCCCCCCCCCCCCCGATTCAGGCCTGATCAGTGATGGTCATCGGGACCACAAAAAGGGGATACATTCAGGCCCCTGCAGTCTCAATGTGGCTGCAGATTGAGCTTTGTGGTGTTCAGTAAATGGTGCATTTCTGGGTTCTAAACACCTTCCTCCAGTTTCACAGATCTTTTTTTTTTTTTTTGTACTTTTTCTCAGGGAATTGGCGATGAACAACATCGTTCTCTCCCCGATTCCTGTTCAGATCAATAGTCATTCGGATTGCTTTTCTTCCTGCGCTCACCGCAATACGATTCCTGTCATCAGCTGGGAAATTTCAGGCTGCATCTCTGCTTTCAGGATCTGGAGGGGGGCCATTTGGGATGGAGGGGCTGGAAAGCGGCGTGCCTGACCCAGAACCAAGTCTTCTGCCTGTGAAAAGGGGAGAAGACTACTTTTTTTTTTTTTTTTTTTCTTTTCTTTTTTTTTTTAATTCAAATTACTTTTATTCAAAAATAAAGATCACGTCAATAAACCACATGTTCCATGACATGACATAGCTGCTTGACAAAGGATAGACCTTAGGTGTGCGTTTTTAATTCCCTTACAAGCAGCGTTTATCACATAGTACAACAGATAACAACTTACAAACATAAACCATTTAGTAAACACTGACGTACAAAGCCATCCACCATACTGCCCCGAACTACATCACCGGCCTAATATCCAAGTACCACCCAACACGCACACTCCGCTCCTCACAAGACCTCCTTCTCTCTAGTTCCCTGGTCTCCTCCTCCCATGCCCGCTTCCAGGACTTCTCCAGGGTGTCACCATCCTCTGGAACTCCCTGCCCCAACCCATCAGATTATCGCCTACTCTCCTCTCCTTTAGGCGCACCCTGAAAACCCATCTCTTCCGGGAAGCCTACCCCACCCCCTGCTAACCTGCCGACCTCCTCCACTCTTCCTACCACTCCATCCCCCACAGCTATCTCCTCCTGTACCACCACCCCCTCCCTCCTAGATTGTAAGCTCCAAGGAGCAGGGCCCTCGATCCCCTCATGTTTTGCATTGTATTGGTATTGTTCTGTCACATGTTCTGTCCCCCTTTGTAATGTACAGCGCTGAGCGAACTATTGGCGCTTTATAAATACTGTAATAATAATAAAAAAAAGCAAAACTGAATCTGAACAGCTGGGTTGGACTATACCTAAGAAAATGGTAACCTGGGAACGCTAATGAGGGGATCACCTGAAGTAACCTCCTGAGAATTAGATATAGGTCATTGCTCCAAACAGGTGATACCTATGGCCCCTTTTGCACAGGACGTAATCCGCCATGGTGATCCTCCTGCTCAGCGGGGAATCTGTCCGCTGAGCAGACGGATAACAGGTACCTGTCCGCTCAGCTTGTGCAGAGCGGACACGAACACAGCCCACTGTTTCTTATGTGGTGGTCTAATGTAAACTGACCGCCGATCCTTTTTACATCTGACTGTCATCCAATCCACTAGACCAGGGGTGGGCAACTGCGGCCCTCCAGCTGTCATGGAACTACATGTCCCATGAGGCATTGAAAGCCTGACAGTTGCATCATGACTCGCAGAGGCATGATGGCACTTGTAGTTCCACAACAGCTGGAGGGCCACAGTCGCCCACCCCTGCGCTAGACAGAAAGGGTAGCAGATCCCCCATTTCCGTCTGTTTTCAGTAGATCGGATACGGGCGGGTGCAAACGGTCGCATACAGAACAATGGATGGTCCGTTCGGTCTGCCTGTGTGACTAGGCTAGGTTCACATATGTGCGGGTGGTGCCGCTGCGGATCCGAACAAAAATCCACCCGCACAGAGGAATGCAGACCTGCGGGCAGGTGCCATTAGTTGGAATGGCACGCCACCCGCACTGGAAATCGCAGCCATACTGGGAGCCAAGGTTCCCATGCGGGCTGAGTTTTCAGAAGTGTGGGGACTTCTTCCCTGCGTGTCCTGGGGCATGGGTGTCCAATCAAATGAATGGGCTCTCGTGTCCGCGCAAAACGTGGCCCGCAGGACCGCGGAGATGTGAACCTGGGGCTATGCATGAAGGAAAGCCTATCTTGTAACAGTCTATGAAGAGTTAGTTGCAGGGGGCTAGGCCTGGAGTATCCAAAAATTCGCACATTTTTTCGGAGAATTTCTCAGTGTTTTTCTCCTGGATTAGAATATTAATTTGTTCTATCCATTTACTACAAGTAGGGGGGTTGGGAGAGAGCCAAAGTTCAGCTATTCCATTCCTAACAAGGTAGAAGATGTGTTAAGGCAGTGGTCTCCAAAGTGTGGCCCCGGGGGCCAGATGCGGCCCTTGGGGCACTATTTGATCCACTGATACCAACAGTCTGGCATTCCTCCCATTTACATCAATGAAAGGGGCACAACGCCTTCCAATGACACCAGCGATGCAGTCCAATGGCATCAAGGATAGGGTACAATTCCTCTGACTGACACCAAACAATAGGGCATTATTTTTTCCCACTGACGTCAGGACCTTTTCTACTCCAACTGGCCACAGTCTGGCCTTCCTAGGACAGTAAACTGGCCCTTTGTGTAGAAAGTTGTGCAATTGTCCTTTCCTATGCTGTTGTAGAGGACCGTACCTCGAAGTAGGAGATGCTAGACAGATGGAGTTATGGATCTCTATGGGATGTTGCTGCGCATGCATGGCCAGGCCACATAATCTGCCAGTGCGGGATGTATAGGTACAGCCATAGGTATAGTCGTAAGCATGCATTTGGGAAGGGGGGGGGGGTGGTAAAAAGACGTACAGTTTTCCCTGTGCAGTGTAGTAGAGCCTTTCATTTAATTTCCTAGATTGTAAGCTCCCAGGATCAGGGCCCTCCTATCCCTCCTGTATTGAACTGTATTGTTGCTGTATTGTCTCCCGTTATATTGTAAAGTGCTGAGCAAACTGTTGGTGCCATAAATCCTGTATAATAATATATAAATCCTGTATAATAATAATATATAAATCCTGTATAATAATAATATATAAATCCTGTATAATAATAATATATAAATCCTGTATAATAATAATATATAAATCCTGTATAATAATAATAATATATAAATCCTGTATAATAATAATATATAAATCCTGTATAATAATAATAATATATAAATCCTGTATAATAATAATAATAATAATATATAAATCCTGTATTATAATAATATATAAATCCGGTTTTATAATAATATATAAATCCGGTTTTATAATAATATATAAATCCGGTTTTATAATAATATATAAATCCGGTTTTATAATAATATATAAATCCGGTTTTATAATAATATATAAATCCGGTTTTATAATAATATATAAATCCGGTTTTATAATAATATATAAATCCGGTTTTATAATAATATATAAATCCTGTTTTATAATAATATATAAATCCTGTTTTATAATAATATATAAATCCTGTATAATAATAATAATAATATATAAATCCTGTATAATAATATATAAATCCTGTATAATAATAATAATAATAATATATAAATCCTGTATAATATATAAATCCTGTATAATAATAATATATAAATCCTGTATAATAATATATAAATCCTGTATAATAACTTCCTATGCAGAAAAGTCTAGGAAGAATATATAAGGAGAGATTTTAGGTAGTTATACTTGCATTCGTGTTTTTTTTTTTCCTGTATGTAATTGGACTGAAGAGTGAGTAACATTCACCTGCATTCCCACCTTTTGCTCTGCTGATGTGGTTTAATGAGCCTCTATATCAGGCGAGTGCTGAGCAAGTAGCAGTATCGGCTCATCCTGCATGTGCACAGGGGGGGGGGGGGGTATCATATTCCTGCAGGCCTCTCTGGTATTTTCCATTCTAGGATTAACCCATCTGAGCTGCATAAGACGATATTTTAATACAGTGAATAAGTCTACCCCCCCCCCCCCATATCCCCGCAGGAAGGTTTTGTAGGCTGCGGTGTTCATCGGTGCACTCGGATGCTTCTATCTGGTTGTCGTCGATTGGGCAGTTAGCAGCCAAGATGGGGGAGCGACTCCTGACTTCTGCCTCTGTTCGGTGTTCACACATCGCCGATCTGCTTTGACCCCAATTTAACTTCCCCCTATCCAGACAAACTGGTTCTTTTAAAGTAACCCCATAGTATTTATTTATTCCAGGTATTTATATATTGCTGTCAATGTACGCAGCACTTTACATACATATATTGTACATCACATCAGTCCCCGCCCCCGAGGAGCGTACAATCTAAGGTCCCTAACTCACATTCATACATACACATACTAGGGACAATTTAGACAGGAGCCAATTCATCTACCAGCATGTCTTTGGAGTGTGGGAGGAAACCTGAGTACCGGAGGAAACCCACGCAGGCACAGGGAGAACATGCAAACTCCAGTCAGGTGGTACTGTGGTTGGGATTCGAACCAACGACCCGAGTACTGCCAGGCTGAAGTGCTAACCATTTAGCCACTGTGCTGCCCATAGTAAAGAATTTAAATGAAGCCGGCTGTGTCTGTAGGAAAAACAAAACTGAGGGCCGGTTCACACTACAACAATGCACTTCAGATGCATTCCTGATACTACACTTCACACCACACTCAACCACAGTATGGTTCTGTGCAGAAAAAAATGCAGCATGTACTTTTTTTTCTGCATTGGAAACTGCTGCTGTCCAAAGGGGCCCCCTGTGCTCCTTCATCCAGAGTGGAACCATACTGGAACACAGCAAACTGCATCCACTGAAGGGCCAGTTCACACCACAAAAACGCACTCCGGATGCATTCCGATATGTTTATGCTTACAGTTAACACCACGCACAGTTCCGGAGCAGTTCTGATGCAGAAAAAATGCTGCATGTTCTACTTCTTCTTCTGCACTGGAAACTGCCTGGAATTGAGTGCACTAGTGTGAATTAGGGCCATTGGAATACATGGAAAACACTGTGCATGCATTTTTGATGCAGAAAAAACCCCGCACTGGACTACATCTAGTGTGAACTAGCCCTGAATGCTCACCTTGCCCACTACATATGATGCTGAACTCCTCTGCGATCCTGAGAAATCTTTGTGAAGTCTGCTCCAAAACTTCCACTTTCTGGAGGTGCTTCACCGTATTCTGTGGTCCCTCCTGCTGATCTTCACGCTTTATGGATTATATTAGTGATGTGGAGGTTGGCAGGAGAAACCAGTGAGAGCTGCAGTGGGCCCGAGACAGTGACGCACCCGGAACCTTTAAGAGATTCACTGTTGTGAATGTATATGTTGCACGCTGAGTGTTCGTATACTTTTAGAGCAGCGGTGTCAAACGCAGTTTAATCGCGGGCCACATCAGCATTATGGTTGCTCCCAAAGGGCTATTTATAATTGTTAGACTAGGTGTCCAGAGCACCCCCCCCCCTTACATCATCAGATGTCCAGAGCACCCCCCCCTTACATCATCAGATGTCCAGAGCACCCCCCCCTTACATCATCAGATGTCCAGAGCACCCCCCCCTTACATCATCAGATGTCCAGAGCACCCCCCCCTTACATCATCAGATGTCCAGAGCACCCCCCCCTTACATCATCAGATGTCCAGAGCACCCCCCCCTTACATCATCAGATGTCCAGAGCACCCCCCCCCCCTCATCAGATGTCCAGAGCACCCCCCCCCTTACATCATCAGATGTCCAGAGCACCCCCCCCTTACATCAGATGTCCAGAGCACCCCCCCCCTTACATCGGATGTCCAGAGCACCCCCCCCTTACATCAGATGTCCAGAGCACCCCCCCCTTACATCAGATGTCCAGAGCACCCCCCCCTTACATCAGATGTCCAGAGCACCCCCCCCTTACATCAGATGTCCATAGCGCACCCCCCCCTTACATCAGATGTCCAGAGCACCCCCCTTACATCGGATGTCCAGAGCACCCCCCCCTTACATCAGATGTCCAGAGCACCCCCCCCTTACATCAGATGTCCAGAGCACCCCCCCCTTACATCAGATGTCCAGAGCACCCCCCCCTTACATCAGATGTCCAGAGCACCCCCCCCTTACATCAGATGTCCAGAGCGCACCCCCCCCTTACATCAGATGTCCAGAGCACCCCCCCCTTGCATCAGATGTCCAGAGCACCCCCCCCTTGCATCAGATGTCCAGAGCACCCCCCCCTTACATCAGATGTCCAGAGCACCCCCCCCTTGCATCAGATGTCCAGAGCACCCCCCCCTTACATCATCAGATGTCCAGAGCACCCCCCCCTTACATCATCAGATGTCCAGAGCACCCCCCCTTACATCATCAGATGTCCAGAGCACCCCCCCTTACATCAGATGTCCAGAGCACCCCCCCCCCCCTTACATCAGATGTCCAGAGCACCCCCCCCTTACATCAGATGTCCAGAGCACCCCCCCCTTACATCAGATGTCCAGAGCACCCCCCCCCCCCCTTACATCAGATGTCCAGAGCACCCCCCCCCCTTACATCAGATGTCCAGAGCACCCCCCCCCCTTACATCAGATGTCCAGAGCACCCCCCCCCCTTACATCAGATGTCCAGAGCACCCCCCCCTTACATCATCAGATGTCCAGAGCACCCCCCCCTTACATCATCAGATGTCCAGAGCACCCCCCCCTTACATCATCAGATGTCCAGAGCACCCCCCCCTTACATCATCAGATGTCCAGAGCACCCCCCCCTTACATCATCAGATGTCCAGAGCACCCCCCCCTTACATCATCAGATGTCCAGAGCACCCCCCCTTACATCATCAGATGTCCAGAGCACCCCCCCCCTTACATCATCAGATGTCCAGAGCACCCCCCCCTTACATCATCAGATGTCCAGAGCACCCCCCCCTTACATCAGATGTCCAGAGCACCCCCCCCCTTACATCAGATGTCCAGAGCACCCCCCCCTTACATCAGATGTCCAGAGCACCCCCCCTTACATCAGATGTCCAGAGCACCCCCCCCCCTTACATCAGATGTCCAGAGCACCCCCCCCTTGCATCAGATGTCCAGAGCACCCCCCCCCCTTACATCAGATGTCCAGAGCACCCCCCCTTACATCAGATGTCCAGAGCACCCCCCCCTTGCATCAGATGTCCAGAGCACCCCCCCTTACATCAGATGTCCAGAGCACCCCCCCCCTTACATCAGATGTCCAGAGCACCCCCCCCCTTACATCAGATGTCCAGAGCACCCCCCCCCCTTACATCAGATGTCCAGAGCACCCCCCCCCCCTTACATCAGATGTCCAGAGCACCCCCCCTTACATCAGATGTCCAGAGCACCCTTCCCTTACATCAGATGTCCAGAGCACCCCCCCCCCCTTACATCAGATGTCCAGAGCACCCCCCCCCCCTTACATCAGATGTCCAGAGCACCCCCCCCCCTTACATCAGATGTCCAGAGCACCCCCCCCTTACATCAGATGTCCAGAGCACCCCCCCTTACATCAGATGTCCAGAGCACCCCCCCCCCCCTTACATCAGATGTCCAGAGCACCCCCCCCCTTACATCAGATGTCCAGAGCACCCCCCCCTTACATCAGATGTCCAGAGCACCCCCCCTTACATCAGATGTCCAGAGCACCCCCCCTTACATCAGATGTCCAGAGCACCCCCCCCTTACATCAGATGTCCAGAGCACCCCCCCCCCTTACATCAGATGTCCAGAGCACCCCCCCCTTACATCAGATGTCCAGAGCACCCCCCCCTTACATCAGATGTCCAGAGCACCCCCCCCTTACATCAGATGTCCAGAGCACCCCCCCCCTTACATCAGATGTCCAGAGCACCCCCCCCCTTACATCAGATGTCCAGAGCACCCCCCCCCTTACATCAGATGTCCAGAGCACCCCCCCCTTACATCAGATGTCCAGAGCACCCCCCCCTTACATCAGATGTCCAGAGTACCCCCACCGTCAGAAGTCAGGAGCCCCCACCCTCCCTTACATCACCTTGCACCCCCACGTACCTTGTGCTGCTGCCAGGAAGAAGCTGGGAAAGCAGTGCAGGGTCTGGGGGAGGATCAGAGGAGGGCTGGAGTTAGTTGAATGCTGAGATCAGGAGGGGCGGAGCTGAGGGTGTGCTGCAGCTTTGCAGAGAGGTGCAGGATCTGTAGGAGGAAATCTGTCATCCTCTCTGCTGCTAACTGCTGAGACGGGTTCAGGGGGAGATATTGAGTCCAACCTCTCTACGGCTGCATGGTGAAGCGCAGGATCTGTAGGAGGAACTCTGTCATCCTCTCTGCTGCCGACTGCTGAGACAAAGGGGGGGGGGGGGAGTGCGATGACGAGGGGGTTCCGCAGCTGCAGAGGAGGTGTGGGGGCTCACAGGCCTTGTGTGTCTTGGACTGTAGATGTGTTTTGGTACACAGAATGTAGAAGACGTATATGTTGCAACACAAGGTGATGTGCAGACAGATGGATCCTGAGCTGCTGTGTATTGAGTGTTTGTATTGGCAGTGTGTGTGTTGTGTACATACAGTATACAGGACAAACACCGGCACTGCCGTCACCCAGTTAGGCCTTTGGTCTATTTTGGCTGTAGGCTGTCGCCGGGCAGATTTCCTCACACACTGCCAAAGTCTGAGCTAGATTAATGCCCCGGGTTATTTTCACTTCATACTGGCCCCCTGCCATATCGTGGGTCGGTCCGCATTACAACTACATAGTTAGAAAAAAAAAACTTGGCCGTTTTCAGCCTTGTTTAAATAAATAAAATGTAACCCCTAAACCTAGAATTCCAAAGCAAAAGTAAACGAGGGCGAACGCCGATTCCCTCCTCACCCGTGCATAGCAATGGGATAGATTTCTCTGAAAGATGGAGGCTACCGTTAAAATTGCCAGCTCTGGCTGACAAGCTGATTATTTATTTCATGTACTTATATAGCGCTGTCAATGTACACAGCGCTGTACATATATATTGTACATTCACATCAGTCCCTAACCCTCAAGGGGTGTACAATCTAAGGTCCCTAACTCACATTCATACATACACATACTAGGGACAGTTTGGACAGGAATCAATTCACCTACCAGCATCTCTTTGGAGTGTGGGAGGAAACCGGAGTACCTGGAAGAAACCCACGCAGGCACAGCGAGAGCATGCAAACTCCAGGCAGGTGGTGCCATGGTTTGGGTTCGAACCAACGACCCGAGTACTGCGAGACAGAAGTGCTAACCATTTAGCCACTGTGCTGCCTGTATGTGAATACTCACGCCTGCAGTTCCTTCCATACTTTTGTCTGTAGAGGTCTGGGTGGAATCTAGCATCCTCTGTCTGGGTTGCTGCAGTTGTGTTTTCTAGATCTACAGAAATACTTGTTAGGCCTCAGCCATGTTCTGGGTGATTCTGTCCATTAATTGCGTTTCCTCCACCATGAAATGTAATGTGATGCTCTGTTTCTGTACTGAACCCCATTTCTCTTTCTCTCTATTCCACAGATGCACCTTCAGGTTTCCCAGCACAAATATCAAGATCACGTTTACTGCGCTCTCACGTGACAAGAAAGAGAAGCAGGAAGCCCCCGAATCCCCCATCAAACCAGTGCAGCCGCAGATTTCCCCCCTGACCATAAACATTCCAGAGAACATGGCTCACCTAATCAGCCCCCTGCCTTCCCCGACCGGAACCATAAGGTGAGGATGATTCTGCCTGTCTACTCGGTTACAAACTTCCCATTACAGTATACAGGCGCACCTCGGTTTACAAACGCCTCGGTTACCGTAATTTTCGGTTACGAATGAAAATCCATTGAAAATAATACCTCGGTTTACTAATTCTTTTTCGCAATACGAAGTGTATGTTGCCGATTTTTAAATGCAATTGCCTTTTTTTTTTTCTTCACTATAGCTCACAGAATTAGCTGTCGCTTTCCCTGGAGCTAAAGGAAACTTTGTTTCTTTTATCTCAGGAAACAAACTAAAAGGAGACATTATTATTATTATTATTATACAGGATTTATGGCGCCAACAGTTTGCTCAGCGCTTTACAATGCAACGGGAGACAATACAGCAACAATACAGTTCAATACAAGAGGGATAGGAGGGCCCTGATCCTGGGAGCTTACAATCTAAGAGGGAGGGGCTAGTGGTACAAAAGTTAGTAACTGAGGGGGGATGGACTGGTATGAAGAGTAGAAGATTCCATTGTTAGCTGACTGCTAGATAGGCTTCCCTGAAGAGACAGGTTTTCAGAAATCGCCTAACATTGTTTCTTTTATCTCGGGGAAACAAACTTAAAGGAAACATTGTTTCTTTTAACTTAAGGAAATAAACTAAAAGGAAACTTTCTTTCTTTTAGCTGGCTGGAAAGTGACAGCTGATTCTCTGAGCATTAGTGAAGAAAAAAAAAGCTGGTAATTACATTTTCAAATCCGGCACTGACCTATAGTGAGTGACTTTTTTACTTTTTTTTTCTTGCCTCTGGAACAGATGAATTGGTTTTCAGTGCATTCCTATGGGAAAACCGCGCTTCTGTTTATGAATTTTTCGCAATACGAAACGTCCCGGAGAACGCATTAAATTCATAAACCGAGGTACACCTGTACTTAAAATGACCAATGGCAGTCCTTGCTGTGCTGTACTAGACGGCGTTGTGACCTGTTTATTGCTGCCACTTATGTTACCGCTCTCTAGAAATCTCTAGATAGCAGCTGTATACAAATACAGTTTACCTGCACAAATCCGATGTCTGTAGCTGGATTGCCTGAACGAGCTGTTGACATACGCTATATGATCACCCAGACCAGGTTCAAAACCATAATCGGTCCCAGTATACACCTATCCTTTATTTTTATTTTTATTTTTTTCCCCTGAAGCTATGATTAAGGGGCTGTGTTCTGACCCCCAAAACATGTTGGTTGTGTAATAAAATTTGTTTTGATAAAATTATTTGTCAGGACGATCAATTTCCTGTGTGGTGCTTCAGTCTTAAGCTGTTCATATGCTGTTTTTTGTTCAGCCTGTATGAACGAAGGAAAAAAAAAAGAAAATTCCTCCACCCATGCAAAAAGGTGGATTGAGTAATCTCAACAGTTCAGCAGTAAAAAGTCTTTGTCCATTGAAGAGTTGTTACCCTTGTGTGTTGTCACCTTTCATGACAGAGTCATAGTAGGAAACCTGGGAGCTTTATGAGGTCTGGAACCCACTCTTGTACCAGACTTGATGAAAATGGTCATAATTGACCATTAAAGTGTTACTAAACCCACAACAGTACAATCAGTCTGTAGATGCAGTAAAGCATGCTTGTTATACTCACTGTGGAACCTAAGGGGTTAATCCTCCGCATTGTGTAAAAAGGCTGTTTGATCCTGTCTTCAGAGTCGTGGTAGTTCATTGAGAACTACAAGCCGACAGCTGCTAAGGCTGTTGGGACTTGTGGTTCGCTCATTCACATAACCCTGAATCAAAAACGCGGCCATGTAGACGGAGCCCCGCACTGCTGCGCCAGTTTTAACCACCTCCCGTCCGGCTGTTGTACATAAACAGCTGAACGGTGGCAGTGCAAGGTCGGGTGGCTGTTTATAAATGGCCCCCCTGCTTGTGCACGCTCTCTGGGAGCACGCAGCACCGCGATCCAGTGCTCACTGTGTTCTCCGGACACAGTGGAACACCACTTGTCGTACGGGACCTCTGTGCGAGGTCCCGATCATGTAATCACTGATTGGCCAAACAGTGATCACATGCAGAGTAGCGAGCAAGATGTCACTTGTGACATCATTGCTTACTATGTGTGAAATCTGTGAATGATCAC
Organism: Staurois parvus; assembly: GCF_062004578.1. Classification (NCBI taxonomy): domain Eukaryota; kingdom Metazoa; phylum Chordata; class Amphibia; order Anura; family Ranidae; genus Staurois; species Staurois parvus. The sequence continues at coordinate 68,526 of NW_028319383.1, read as the reverse complement.
AGAGGTCACAAGGTACAGGGCTATTCACAACAGCCTTGTATCATGTGACAAGCTGTGACCAATAACAGCTCACACAGTAGTTCTCAATGGCTGCAAGAATGCAGCCAGAGAGAAGTGATTTCTTTAACAGCCTTTATGGGTGTAAAAGCAATCAGTGTAAAAAAAAAAAAAATCTTCATACCCCCTACAAGTAGTACAGTGTCACCACGGTGACACTATACTGCTAGGGTGACAGTATGTAAAAAAAAAATCAAAACATAAATATAAAAATGTAAAAAAAATTGTTTAAAAATTATAATTTTTGGTTATAAACTAATTTGGGTTGGTGTTTTTTTACATAAGATAACTGCATAAATCTTGGCCAAGATTTATGATGAAATATTATTTATTTGCAAAATTTTATAAGAAAAACACTTTTTTTTTTCAAAATTGTTGGACATTTCATTTACATAGCAAAAAAAGTAAAAATCCCAGTGGTGAATAAATACCACCAAAATAAAGCTTTATCTGTCTCAATAAAATGCTAAAAAATTCATCTGGGTACAGTGTTGCATGACCGCACAATTGTCATTCAAAGCGTGATAGTGCTGAAAGCTGAAAATTGGCCTGAGCAGGAAGGGGGGGGAAGTGTCTGGACTGGAAGGGGGGGGAAGTGTCTGGACTGGAAGGGGGGGAAAGCGTCCAGACTGGAAGGGGGGGGGGGGGAGCGTCCGGACTGGAAGGGGGGGGGGGGAAGCGTCCGGACTGGAAGTGGTTAAAAAGTGACAGCTGGTAGGGGGAACTTGTCCCCATACTGCTCTCACATGGAGTGAGGGGGGATCGGGCAGCGGCTGCAACATTGGGAGCTTGTTATATAAGGTGAACTTACCCTTTAACATTTGATTTTGATATTCATGGATTTTCAAGAATAAAGACAACTTATGTTGTCTCAGAAAAAATTTCCATCCTACTCTTCTTGTCATTGCAGTCGAAAACAAGTGGTGATTTGACCAAAAATGAAAAATCGAATGTTCTTTACAGAAGACTGCTCTCCAAGTTTCAGTGAAGGTTAAACGGTTTCTTTGGACCAAGGATGTCCCGACAAGCTATTTACTAACCTATGAAGTGGCTGTTGCCGTATGAACTGTATGTAGCCTCAGCTACACACGGTATACAGCGCTGTGTTCCTGCAGTGTATCAGGGACTTCCCACCCCACTCCTGAAAACAAATCCAGTCAGGCTGAGTGTTGCTCATCCATTTACAGGGATTTTTTATTTCTGTGAATGAATACAAGGCTTCCTGTGATTGACTGAGGCAGGCGTTTGATGTCACAGTCTCTGATCAGAGGAAGCCTTGTATTCATTCACAGAATACAAAGTCCGCTGTTAATGGCTGAGCAGCCTGACTTGATTGTGTTCTGGGAGCGGGGTGGGAAGTTACCGACTTGCCTGAACACAGCGCTGTATAATATACACTATATTGCCAAAAGTATTGGTTGGCTGGCCTTTCCACGCCCATGACTTTAATGCCCCCCCAGTCTTAGTCCGTAGGGTTCAATATTGAGTTGGCCCCGCCCTTTGCAGCTATAACAGCTTCAACTCTTCTGGGAAGGCCGTCCACAAGGTTTAGGAGGGTGTCTATGGGAAGGTTGGACCATTCTTCCAGAAGCACATTTGTCAGGTCAGGCACTGATGTCGGGGGAGGAGGCCTGGCTCGCAGTCTCCGCTCTAATTCATCCCAAAGGTGTTCTATGGGGTTGAGGTCAGGACTCTGTGCAGGCCAGTCAAGTTCCTCCACCCCAAACTGGCTCCTCCATGTCTTTATGGACCTTGCTTTGTGCACTGGTGGGCAGTCATGTTGGAACAGGAAGGGGCCATCCCCAAACTCTTCCCACAAAGTTGGGAGCATGAAATTGTCCAAAATGTCTTGGTATGCTGACACCTTACGAGTTCCCTTCACTGGAACTAGGGGGCCAAGTCAAACTTCTGAAAAATAACCCGACAGCATAATCCCCCCTCCACCAAACTTTACACTTGGCACAATGCAGTCAGGCAAGTAACGTTCTATTGGCCACAGCCAAACCCAGACACATCCATCGGATTACCAGAGAAGCACGATTGGTCACTCCAAAGAATGCGTCTCCGCTGCTCTAGAGTCCAGTGGCAGCGTGCTTTACACCACGGCATTCGACGCTTTGCATTGCACTTGGTGATGGAAGGCTTGGATGCAGCTGCTCGGCCATGGAAACCCATTCCATGAAGCTCTCTACACACTGTTGTTGGGCTCATCTGAAGGCCACACCAAGTTTGGAGGTCTTTAGCTATTGACTCTGCAGACAGTTGGCGACTTCTGCGCACTGTGCGCTTCAGCATGCGCTGACCCCACCCTGTCATGTGACGTGGCCTACCACTTGGTGGCTGAGTGGCTGTTGTTCCCAGTGGCTTCCACTTTGTTATAATCCCACTAACAGTTGAGCGTGGAATATTTAGTAGCCAGGAAATGTCACGGATGGACTTATTGCACAGGTGACCACCTATCACGGGACCACGCTTGGAGTCACTGAGCTCCTGAGAGCGACCCATTCTTTCACCAATGTTTGTAGAAGCCGTCTGCATGCCTAGGGGCTTGATTGTATACACCTGTGTCCATGGAGGGGATTGGAACATCTGAATCACGATTGGGAGGGCGGGGCCAATACTTTTGGCAATATAGTGAATGTAGCTGGGGCTTCATATACTGTATACGGCAGCCACAGCATTTGTTAATGAAGTAAAATTATTATACAGTATTTATTTATTATTATTATTATACAGTATTTATTTATTATTATTATTATACAGGATTTATTTATTATTATTATTATTATTATTATTATACAGGATTTATGGCGCCAACCGTTTGCTCAGCACTTTACAATATAACAGGAGACAATACAGCAACAATACAGTTCAATACAAGAGGGATAGGAGGGCCTGATCCTTGGAGCTTACAATCTAGAAATAGTACAGTTTGGACCAACTTGGTCTATACAAATTATTTTAACTTTTCTAGAACCTCAAGATCAGCTTTAATTTGGTGCCTGATTAAAGTTATATTAAAGGTTTGGCTTTTTTTTTTTTTAAACAAATGTTATACTTTACCTGCTCTGTGTAATGGTTTTGCACAGAGCAGCCCCGATCCTCTTCTCAGGTCCCCTACCGGAGCTCCTGACTCCACCCCCTTGACCAGTGCTATCAATAGCAAGCTGCTTGCTATGGGGGTTCTGGTGCGTGCTCGCTCTGGAGCCATGCTCTAGGCTCACTGGCCGTGATTGAAAGTAGTGGGAGTCAGTGGCTCCCGCTGCTGTCTCAGCCAATAAGGAGAGGGACCCCGGGACAGCCGAGGCTCCCTTGCACTTTGCTGGAGTGTGCTGAGGCTCAGATGAGTATTAGGAGGGCTGTGGGGGGAGCAGCTCATAGAATTGCAGGAAGGTAAAAAAAAAAAAAACCTTTACAGCTACTTCAACTTTATTGGGATATCCTTTCATTTCCAGGACAGGGACATTTCTGTACGACACAAGAGAAATAAGTGGACTGGTTTTATTTCTTTAGTTTTCTATCCAAGCTAACAAACCAGACCCTGTAATACAGATGAGTGCAGCGATCTATCCTGTAACAATCGCACACATGTGACTGAAGGTTGGAGCTGTGATTGGTGCCGGATCCCCGCTGGGGACTAGTCGGGCGAAGAAGGCAGCGAACACAGCAGAGTACAAGATCGGCCTTTCATCGTGTTCCAGTTATTTCCTCTTTTCTTTTGTTTGTTATAATCTAAACACAGACGGTTCTACTTTCCCGGGATAAGGATCCATAAACAAAGCGATCATCCGAGTCAGCCATTGCCTACGGTGGGCGGCCTTGTTTTTTTTTGTAAAGACAAATTCTCATTAAATGTCTCGTTCTGGTTGTAGAAGGTTTTTCTATACTTCCTGTTTCAAAGTCTGACTTGAGATCTCACCTAACAGGTGCCGTGACCACAAGACCATAGGGATGGCGAGCGCTTCCTTCAATGGCAGAATAAACTGATTGGGAAGGCCAAAGGAGATGTGAGAGAAGGACGGCTGACATTTTCACTATGGCCTTGTGGGTGGGGGAATACACAAATGTAGGCGTGCAGATCTTTTCATTGTGGGAGGGGCAGACAGACTACTGCAGGGAAATCTCCACAATGTGGGAGGGGCAGTCACAACCTACTGCAAGGAAATCTCCACAATGTGGGAGGGGCAGTCACAACCTACTGCAAGGAAATCTCCACAATGTGGGAGGGGCAGTCACAACCTACTGCAAGGAAATCTCCACAATGTGGGAGGGGCGGTCACAACCTACTGCAAGGAAATCTCCACAATGTGGGAGGGGCAGTCACAACCTACTGCAAGGAAATCTCCACAATGTGGGAGGGGCAGTCACAACCTACTGCAAGGAAATCTCCACAATGTGGGAGGGGCAGTCACAACCTACTGCAGGGAAATCTCCACAATGTGGGAGGGGCAGTCACAACCTACTGCAAGGAAATCTCCACAATGTGGGAGGGGCAGTCACAACCTACTGCAGGGAAATCTCCACAATGTGGGAGGGGAAGTCACAACCTACTGCAGGGAAATCTCCACAATGTGGGAGGGGCAGTCACAACCTACTGCAAGGAAATCTCTCCATTGTGGGAGGGGCAGGCACAGACTGCTGCAGGCAAATCTCCACAATGTGGGAGGGGCAGTCAAAACCTACTGCAAGGAAATCTCCACAATGTGGGAGGGGCAGTCACAACCTACTGCAGGGAAATCTCCACAATGTGGGAGGGGCGGTCACAACCTACTGCAAGGAAATCTCCACAATGTGGGAGGGGCGGTCACAACCTACTGCAAGGAAATCTCCACAATGTGGGAGGGGCGGTCACAACCTACTGCAAGGAAATCTCCACAATGTGGGAGGGGCAGTCACAACCTACTGCAAGGAAATCTCCACAATGTGGGAGGGGCGGTCACAACCTACTGCAAGGAAATCTCCACAATGTGGGAGGGGCGGTCACAACCTACTGCAGGAAATCTCCCATTGTGGGAGGGGCAGAGATGCAAACTACTACAAGGAATCTTCCCATTGCAAAAGGGGCACAGACACAAATTACTGTAAGGAAATTTCCCCGATGTGGGAGGGGCAGAGACACATTACTGCAAGGACATCTCCCCGATGTGGGAGGGGCAGTCACAACCTCCTGCAAAGAAATCTGTCCATTGTGGGAAGAGCAGAGACGCAAACTATTGCAAGGAAATCTCCCTGTTGTGGGAGGGGCAGGGACACAAACTACTGCAAGGAAATCTCCCCGTTGTGGGAGGGGTAGAGACACAAACTATTGCAAGGAAATCTCCCCATTGTGGGAGGAGCAAAGACGCAAACTACTGCAAGGAAATCTCCCCATTGTGGGAGGGGCGGTCACAACCTACTGCAAGGAAATCTCCACAATGTGGGAGGGGCAGTCACAACCTACTGCAAGGAAATCTCCACAATGTGGGAGGGGCAGTCACAACCTACTGCAAGGAAATCTCCCCATTGTGGGAGGGGCAGGGATGCAAACTACTGCAAGGAAATCTCCCCATTGTGGGAGGGGTAGAGACACAAATTATTACATGTATCGATCACTGTATTAGAGGGATAAATGCACAAACAAATACAGGGAAAGTCTTCCCGTTGTGGGAGGTGCCAATAAAAAAAAAAAATCAACGGCCAGGAAATTTTCACCATTGTGGGAGGGGCAGAGACAGGCAAACTGCTGCAGAAATAAAAGCTCTGGTCATTGTGAGAGGGGTAAAAAGAGACTACTATGGGAACATCTCTGGTGAGATTTCTCTGTGGTAGTTTGCGTCTCTGCCCCTCCCTCAGTGATGAGCGTTGCCTGCTGCAGTTTGTGCTTCTGTCCCTCCCACAATGTTGAGATTTCACCATAGCAGTTGGTCTCCCCATACTACAGTCTGAGGGCCCATTTTTGCCATTTCTTAGATTGTAAGCTCCCAGGATCAGGTCCTCCTATCCCTCTTGTATTGAACTGTATTGTTGCTGTATTTTCTCCCGTTATATTGTAAAGTGCTGAGCAAACTGTTGGTGCTATAAATCCTGTATAATAATATATAAATCCTGTATAATAATAATAATTATAATCTTTCCGACCAAATTAAAATGAATGACGCTGCACCATACCAACGCACCATATCGCTTGTTACCGCACAAAGGTTACCGCAAAAAGATGGCGTAAACCGTTTACATATACATTGCAAATTTCTGTTTGGAGAGTTGATTTTTTTAAAACAATTATTGATGTTTAGTTCATTGAATATTTCTCTCCCTTTCTCCATGTAGCGCTGCAAACTCTTGCCCCTCTAGCCCCCGTGGTGCTGGCTCATCTGGGTATAAAATGGGCCGTGTTATATCTGCAGACCTGATCTCTGACAATTCCCATTTGGAGAATGACAAAGAAGCTTCAGGTGGAGACAGCCCCAAGGTAACCTCTTATCTCCGCTTTCCCCGTCTATCGTCTGTACCCCTCATTATTACATATGTGTTGATGAATCTTCTCCTTCTAGGATGACTCGAAGCCCCCGTACTCTTACGCACAGCTAATAGTACAAGCAATTACCATGGCCCCAGACAAGCAGCTCACCTTAAATGGTATCTACACGCACATAACGAAAAACTACCCCTACTATAGAACAGCGGACAAAGGCTGGCAGGTAAGTGCCCAGGAAGTGTGAGGGGGTGTAGAGCCGGAGAATGGGTTGTGGAGGGGGTGGGGGGGTGTACACTGTAGGCCAGACACACAGGGATTGATTTACTAAAACTGGAGAGTGCAAAATCTGGTGCAGCTGTGCCAATCAGCTTCTAACTACAGGTTGTTCCATTACGTTTTGCCAATAAAACCTGCAAGCTGATTGGTTTCTATGCAGAGCTGCACCCGATTTTGCGCTCTCCGGTTTTAGTAAATCAACCCCAATAGTATTTTGAAGTGCAGATTTTTGGTTGCCCGTGATTGGTTCGCTGAAATGAACACACCTTCACCTTCGGTTTGCAAACAGTTCACCACCATCCACTTTGCTAAATGAACAGCTTTATTTAGTATTGAGTGAGCTTTGCATCTAGGACAGGACATGCTTTGCTGGCAGGATCAGCAGGTAAAATTAGTGGGGGGAAAAAACGTAGCCACCATATCCAAGGACTGTCCATCTGCAATATATTGTATTTTTTGTTCAGTAAGAAAAGTCAGAATATTGTGATGTCCCTTTAACTGCTTTCCCACCGCCCTATAGCAGATATACTGCTACAGAGCGATGGGTGCGCAAAATCACGTGTATTTATACACGTGATTTTGCATTTCCGGGTAGGGGGCGTGCGCCCTTCCCACGCTGCTGTTCGTGGCCTCTGCTGTCAACCACCGGGTCCCGGACGGTGGTTACTATCTGGCACCTGGTGTTTGAGGAGCATTACAGATGGAGGGAGAGAACTGTATGTAAACAACACAGTTCTCTCCCTTGCCAGCTCCATTTTTTTTTTTTGTTCTTTTTAAATACTTTTTTTTTTTTTTTATTTAAATTAAATCCAAGCTAAAATACCCTGACCTTGACCCTAATGCAGGCCATAGATGGGCCCGTTGCTGATGCTGACACCAATGTCCACGAAAAACAGCCATTTTCCAGCATGTCCGATAAAAATAAATTAGGAGATCCGCGAAAAACGGCCGATGGGCTGGGCCCACTAACGGCGTGAATATCGGCCGATTTTTCGTGCGGTCGGAAATGTGGCTGATAAACGACCTGTCTATGGCCTGCATAACTTTAACCCTGACATCTTGCGCAAACCCTGATCTAGCCATTTTTTTTTTAACTTTTTTTCACACTTGTTTGTTGTACAATATATCTTTTTGTCCATTCAGAGGAGAAAGTGCACACAGGAACAGGCTTTACAGTGCTTAATCCAGGGGTGTCCAAACTTTTTTCAAAGAGGGCCAGATTGGATGAAGTGAACATGGTGGAGGGCCGAACATTTTTCCGAACATTCTTTGAACCATTACAATTAAATGCAAATAAATTATTTTTTGCCAAGTTAATTGCAAACGACATACTTTTCATTTCATAACATTAAGATCAACTGACAGCTGAGTTTTCACAATGTATTGAAAATAAATTTAAAAAAAACTTACCTGCACTAATGTGAAGGGTGAAAAAGGTAGCTGGAGCTGAAGTCTCTGCTCAGCAGCCGGGAGGGGAAGAGAAACACACTTCACGCTGGAAGCCCGGCCCTGACGACACCGCCCTCTGTCGCTCCCAGCGCGGCGCAGTCACGCATGCGCACTGCTCTCAAGCAGAAGACTGTCTGCCACAGAAGGGAGGGCCGTGCGACAGCCGCATTTACACAGACCAGGGAGAACGTACCGCAGTCAGGCATGCGCACTGCCCTCTGCTCTCAAGCAGAAGACTGTCTGCCATAGAAGGGAGGGCCACATTACACAGAGCAGGGAGGGCTGTTGGAGGGCCGTATTAAACCGACCCCCGAGCCGTAAATGGCCCGCGGGCCGGACTTTGGACATGCCTGGCTTAATCGCTGTGATAAACAGAGGCTATCACAGGGATCGGGTTTCTGGTTCCCAATTGCTAGTACAAGACACTTGGGGCTCTCAGTGATAGCTCCGTCCCTGTGCTGGGAGTACCCTGTGCAGTGTGCTCCCAGCAGAAAGATATGTATGCATATAAGCGGCCACACAGTAGACCCAGTTCAGTGAGGCCGTATATCTGTGTACAGTTGGTGACAAGGTATTCATCTCCAGCCAGGAGAACAGACAAAACAGTGTCTGCATGCTGAGAACGATCTGTCAAGTTGGCGACTTTTCACCTTTGTGGCTGCCTCACTGTCCATTTCCTTTTACTCTGGAAACATCCATCGTCTGTCCAGTGCGGTGTGAGATGGCCGCGGGCTTCCACGAGGGTTTGTTTTGGCTGAAGGTGTGCTTGATATCAGTCTGTCGTTTTGATCCTTTCTTGTGTGGACACGTCTGTTCCTTCCTGAGCTGACTCAGCACTTCGCTTTCATGATGCTGCTTATCGGCACATCAATTATCGGGTCTGGGGGGGCTTCACGCACTTACCCGGGTACGTTTCACTGAGGTTGTAAGTACTGACCGAATAAAAAAAACCTGTGCACATGATAAAAACACAATGCTGGCTTTTGCACATAGAGGTTCTCCGCTAAACCTGATCCTCGCGCAGGAGGCCAGAGCCCCTTCCTACATGTCATCTTGTTGTAGCCTCACCTTCTCCCATGCCTTCTGGCTTTGTTAGGGAGCGGCTGGAGTTGTCAGTGATGTGTCATGTCAGGCTGACAATGGCCAGATTAAATTTTCGGTGGAAAGAAGAGATTTTAACTTCACTTCATAGCAGTGTGACTGCTAAGGACCGAAGCAAAGTGTCACCATTTTCACTGTGAATGGCTGTATTCTCTGTACAACACTACAGAATGTCAGAGCTATATAAATGTAAAATATTAATATTATTCAGGATTTATATGGCGCCAACAGTTCGCTCAGCGCTTTACAATATAACGGGAGACAATACAGCAACAATACAGTTCAATACAAGAGGGATAGGAGGACCTGATCCTGGGAGCTTACAATCTGTTATTATTATACAGGATTTATAGCACCAACAGTTTGCTCAGCGCTTTACAATATAACGGGAGACAATACAGCAACAATACAGTTCAATACAGGAGGGATAGGAGGGCCCTGATCCTGGGAGCTTACAATCTATATAGTGTATGACTGTGGTGAGGCATTAGAGTGTAAGCTCTTCTGGTGCAGAGAATTATTATTATTATTATACAGGATTTATATATCGCCGACAGTTTGCTCAGCACTTTACAACATAAGGGAGACAATACAGCAACAATACAGTTCAATACAAGAGGGATAGGAGGGCCCTGATCCTGGGAGCTTACAATCTAGGAGGGAGGGGCTAGTCGTACAAAAGGTAGTAACTGTGGGGAATGGACTGGTAGGAAGAGTAGAAGATTCCATTATTAGCTGAGGGCAGGATAGAATGATGTGATTGGCTCGGTGTTCTCTGTACAGCACTACAGAATATGTCAGAGCTATATAAATGTATAATATAATTATTATACAGGATTTATGGCGCCAACAGTTTGCTCAGCGATTTACAATATAACGGGAGACAATACAGCAACAATACAGTTCAATACAAGAGGGTTAGGAGGGCCCTGATCCTGGGAGCTTACAATCTATATCGTGTATGACACGGGGCATTAGAGTGTAAGTTCTTCTGGTGCAGAGAATGATGTGACTGGCTCAGTGTTCTCTGTACAGCACCCTGGAATATGTCAGAGCTATATAAACGTATGTGTTCAGCTTATTGGAATGTCAGAGTTCTTTAGGGTCAGGGTTTGAAAGGTGTAATGTTCTTTGGCAATATGCTGAAGTTTTATCAACTGTGTAAATCCGATATTTGATTTCTAGGATTTGTCTGGTTTCCTTAAAGTGTGTTTAAAACTGAGAACAAAAATATATAAAAAAAAACAAAAAAAACTGCAGCTTACCAATCCTTTGATGTAGTGGCTGAGTTTGATTTCACTCTTCCAACTATTTTTTCCCCTGGTGATCCTACTGCCAGTAACATGCTTCTTGTCCCAGCATGACAACACTCAACTTAGCATAGAGAGGCTTGGTTCTGTGCAATTGCCAGCTAAAGTAGCGCAGTGCTGAATAGCAAAAAATGGCCTGGTCATGAAAGGGAACAATTCTTTCAGAGCTGAAGTAGTTAAGATGTACAGATAAAGATGGTCTGTTACCTCAAATAAATATATATATATATTTATTTTATTTTATTTTAGGTAACAGACCACGTTTATCTTTAGTACATCTTAACCACTTCAGCTCTGGAAGATTTGATCCCCTTCATGACCAGGCCATTTTTTTTTCTTGTTGTTCAGCACTGTGCTACTTTAGCTGGCAATTGAACAGTCATGCAACACTGTTAGATTGTAAGCTCCTAGGATCAGGGCCCTCCTATCCCTCTTGTATTGAACTGTATTGTTGCTGTATTGTCTCCTTTATATTGTAAAGTGCTGAGCAAACTGTTGGTGCCATATAAATCCTGTATAATAATAATAACATTGTACCCAAATTAAATTTATATAATTTTTTTCACACAGAGCTTTCTTTTGGTTGTACTTGATCACCATTGAGGTTTTTTATTTTTTAATATATAAATGAAAATAGACCGAAATTTTGGCAGAAACCCCCCAATATTTTTTACTTCTATAAAACATATCCAATAAAAAAAATTAATTTCTTTAGATTAGGCAAAAAATGTATTCTGCTACATGTCTTTTGGTAAACAAAAATCCCAATAAGTGTATATGGATTGGTTTGTGTGATAGTTATAGTGTCGGCAAACTATGGTAAATGTACTGTAATTTTTATTTTATATACTAGTAATGGCAGTTATCAGCGACTTATAGTGGGACTGTCTGTGATAGTGCGGCGGGCAATGTGACTCCAACTGACACGGGCATCTTCAGTAACACTAATACAGTGATCCGTGGGAAGGAGTTAGCATCTAGGGGCAATCAAAGGGTTAACTGTCTAGCAATGTGTGATGTGTGTTGCATTTACTAAGAGATGTGACTGTTTTATCTCTGTTGTGCAGGGAGAAAAGAACAGCCACATCTCTGTGTACAGAGCCCTGTGTTGTTAGTAACCACAGGGCTCAGTACTGTCATTCGCGATGATTTTTCACATAAATGTTTGATGATAATTCTAATTTTCTGTGTTTTTAGAATTCTATCCGTCACAACCTTTCTCTCAACCGGTATTTTATCAAAGTTCCACGATCCCAGGAGGAGCCTGGCAAAGGATCTTTCTGGAGGATAGACCCAGCGTCCGAGAGCAAACTTATAGAGCAAGCTTTTAGAAAACGAAGGCCCCGGGGTGTGCCGTGTTTCAGGACCCCCTTAGGACCCCTTTCCTCAAGGTAAGAAGTGGACGGCCTTGGTACAGAAAGCACGATCATTGGCCTGTTTGTGGAATGATGCACAGCGCCTATTTCTCTGCATTATATATAACCATTTACACTTCAGCATCCTATGACTCCCTATATCCCGGCACCTTGTGTTGGTGGAGGTGTGAAGAGGTTTGTTCTTGTTATGCCATCCATAAAGAGAAGATCAATACCCTTCACTGTCTTTAGGCATCGAGTCAACGCTTAGATATGGGAAGCCAATGCAGTTGCTGTTCCCTGTCTGTAAACCTCCTGTCCTTATCTATACACAATTCTACTGTCAGGTACAGAATGGGGCAAGGTCATGTGCTTTAATAGGTCACAGATCTTGTCCCAAAATGGGGAAATCATTTGCAATGTACAGCAGTATACACAGTGATAATTATAGATGGGCACCTACTCCTTAACTAGTTACCAGTAACAGTACTGAGACACTTTACATGGACACATCCTATACGTTCACTAGAGACCAGTGACATCACCGAGACCCTTCATATTCATGAGAACACAGCCTATCCATCACTAGAGACCAGTTACACCACCGAGACCCTTCATATTCATGAGAATACCACCTATCCATCACTAGAGACCAGTGACATCACCGAGACCCTTCATATTCATGAGAACACAGTCTATCCATCACTAGAGACCAGTGACATCACCGAGACCCTTCATATTCATGAGAATACCACCTATCCATCACTAGAGACCAGTGACATCACCGAGACCCTTCATATTCATGAGAATACCACCTATCCATCACTAGGGACCAGTGACATCACCGAGACCCTTCATATTCATGAGAATACCACCTATCCATCACTAGAGACCAGTGACATCACCGAGACCCTTCATATTCATGAGAACTCAGCCTGTCAATCACTAGAGACCAGTGATATCACCGAGACCTTTTATATTCATGAGAATGCATCCTATCCATCACTGGAGACCAGTGACATCACTGAGACCCTTCATATTCATGAAAACTCAGCCTGCCAATCACTAGAGACCAGTGATATGACCAAGACCATTTATATGTATGAGAATGCAGCCTATCCATCATTCGAGACCAGTAACATCACCAAGACCCTTCATATTCATGAGAACACAGCCTATCCATCACTAGAGACCAGTGACATCACCAAGACCCTTCATGAGAATGTAGCCTATCCATTATTAAAGACCAATGACATCACTGAGACCCTTCATATTCACAAGAATGCAGCCTATCCATTTGCTAGGGAGCAGTGACATCACCGAGACCCCTCATATTAATGAGAACACCACCTATCCATCACTAGAGACCAGTGACATCACCGAGACCCTTAATATTCATGAGAACTCAGCCTATCCATCATTCGAGACCAGTGACATCACCGAGACCCTTCATATTTGGTGATGTCACTGGTCTCCAGTGATAGGTTGAGTTCTCATGAATATGAAGGGTCTTGGGGATGTCACTGGTCTCTAGTGATGGATAAGCTGAGACCCTTCATATTCATGAGAACACAGCCTATCCATCACTAGAGACCAGTGACATCACCGAGACCCTTCAGTGATAGGCTGAGTTCTCATGAATATGAAGGGTCTCGGTGATGTCAGTGGTCTCCATTGATGGATAGGGTGTGTTCTCATGAATATGAAGGGTCTCGGTGATGTCACTGGTCTCTAGTGATGGATAGGCTGTGTTCTTATGAATATGAAGGGTCTCGGTGATGTCACTGGTCTCTAGTGATGGATAGGCTGTGTTCTTATGAATATGAAGGGTCTCGGTGATGTCACTGGTCTCCAGTGATAGGTTGAGTTCTCATGAATATGGAGACCAGTGACATCATCGAGACCCTTCATATTTATAATACTGTCCTGGCTTGTGTTTATACTGTACATGTATGTAGCATTCAGCTATGCGTTTGTTTTTTTTTAGAGAAGTGATGGGTGTATTTGTTCACCCCCGTCATGTATCTGCCTCCATTCTATGCGTTTCCTATTCTCTGATTCCGTGTTCCTGCGTGTAGTGAGATCATTGTATGTTGCTTGCCTCTATCCCCCTTATCTGTCCTCACACCCACTTAGGCCTCTTGTGTGAGTTGAGCGGCTGTACATGTGGCTGAACAGCGCTGCTTTCCACATTAGCCATTGTCTGCCTCTCTCCTGCCCTTCTCTGATATCCTTTCCAAGGCAACGCATTACTCATCCGTGCCTGGAATTCATCGCACTTCCAAGCTGCTCTTGTGCCCGGCGCCCTCTGCTGGTGTTTGTTGCTACTCTGCAGGCTTCTTACCATGGCTGTGGTTGAGCACATGTCTGGAAATGTCTATACTGTGTATAGGATAATGTAAACCAGACTCCGCCAGGTCAAAGGACCCTGCCGATTGTTCCGAGAGGAGAGATTGGCAGGCCTTCCTGGATTTTCCCAATTGGTCGCTAATTTCCTCCTTTCTCAAATGAGCTAAGCGTCTGGCTATTCTTACTGTCCAAGTGTGACTTTTCATGCTCTGACTTGACGCTAACATCGTGTTTAGGGTCCGTTCAACTGAATGAAAACTATACATTAGAGGGTATCTGAACCCAAAAACACAATACGTAGCACCTTACCAGTCCTTGCAGTTGTGGCTGCATTCATTTTTTTGAACCTGCCGATCCTTCCAGATCCAGGCACTATATCTATGGAGCAGTGTTGTTGCCCCAGGCTGCCGATCCTTCCAGATCCAGGCACTATATCTATGGAGCAGTGTTGTTTCCCCAGGCTGCCGATCCTTTCAGATCCAGGCACTATATCTATGGAGCAGTGTTGTTTCCCCAGGCTGCTGTCTTCTAATTTTGAACTACAAACACTGCACTTGGTCTGGCAATGTGTACAGGAGACTCGGATTTCCCAGGTCTCTATCTCCTCATTGGCTGAGCCATTGGCTTCTGCTTCTGTCAATCAGCCTGTAAGGAGGGGGTGTTGAGTCCCGCTGTGCTGTCTTATGGATGCAGAGAGCGGGGCTCGGGAACGTGTGTGTGTGTGTGTGTGTGTGTGTATTTATATGTGTATGTATGTATATATATGTATGTGTAAATATATGTGTGTGTGTGTGTGTATATGTGTATGTATGTATGTGTATGTGTATGTATGTGTGTGTGTATGTGTATGTGTGTATGTATATGTGTGTGTGTGTGTATGTATGTGTGTGTGTGTGTGTGTGTATGTATATGTGTGTGTGTGTGTGTGTGTGTGTGTATATGTGTGTATATGTGTGTGTGTATATATATATGCCGAGTGACAGCTACAGCATGGTCATCCAGTTCTGGGAGGGAGTCATAAGACGTCCTCCTAGAACGCACCCGGCGCTGTCTGTGAGCTGATCACATGACACGGTAAAAGGCCAGTCACAACAGCCTTTTACCACCCGATCAGCTGTGGCCAATGACAGCGACCTTTTTACCACCCGATCAGCTGTGTCCAATCACAGCTGGCCACTATGTAAATACACTTGCCGGTTATCGGCAGTACTCTCCTCACGCTGTCAGTGAGGAATGTAATGCCAGTAACCGGTGGCTGTCAAAGCAGACATCTGCACTGATTATCAGTGCAGCCCCAAAAGTGCCCATCAGTGCTACCTATTAGTGCTCATCAGTGCCCATCATTGCCCCCATCACTGCAGCCTCATCAGCGCACATCAGTGAAGGCGAAAAACTACCTGTTTGCAAAATTTGATAATAGAAACAAAAAAAACTTTTTTTTTTTTTCTTTTTTTCAAAATTTTCGTTCTTTGTGCAAAAAAATATAAAAACCCAGTGGTAATTAAATATCACCAAAAAAAAGCTCTGTTTGAAAAAATTATAAAATTTCATATGGGTACAGTGTTGCATGACCGCGCAATTGTCATTCAAAATGCAACAGCACTGAAAGCTGAAACTTAGCCTGGGCAGGAAGGGGGTAAAAGTGCCCGGTAGGCAAGAGGTTAATTTACAGTGATTTCCTCTCACTTCCTTTTTGGCTGTGGGACAGGAAGTGAAGGGAAATCTCCGCAATGAGACACTGACAGTGAAAAAAAAATCTGACGGGTTAAATCTCTCCCTTGCTCTATCCAAGATTGGGGGGGATTTGACTGTAGTTCGACTTTAGAAAAAATTTTAATAGCCCAGAAAATAAAACTAATAGTCACCACATCTAAAACCCGATTATTGTAATAGATTACGTTTTTGTTCTGCGTTGGGTATGTCTAAACTCTCATCTGCTGGGGCCCCATCTAATATGTGCCCATCATGTACACTGCATATGGGCAGCACAGTGGCTAAATGGTTAGCACTTCCGCCTGGCAGTACTCGTGTCTTCGGTTCGAATCCCAACCACGGCACCACCTGCCTGGAGTTTGCATGTTCTCTCTGTGCCTGCGTGGGTTTCCTCCGGGTACTCCGGTTTCCTCCCACGCTCCAAAGACATGCTGGTAGGGTAATTGGATGTCTAAATTGTCCCTAGTATGTGTATGTATGAATGTGAGTTAGGGACCTTAGATTGTACGCCCCTTGAGGGTTAGGGACCTTAGATTGTACGCCCCTTGAGGGTTAGGGTCCTTAGATTGTATACCCCTTGAGGGTTAGGGACCTTAGATTGTACGCCCCTTGAGGGTTAGGGTCCTTAGATTGTATACCCCTTGAGGGTTAGGGTCCTTAGATTGTATACCCCTTGAGGGTTAGGGACTGATGTGAATGTACAATATATATGTAAAGTGCTGCGTAAATTGAAGGCCCTATATAAGTACCTGGAATAAATAAAAATAAATGGCTGCATGTCATATCTCAGGGCGAGAGTACTGATGGTGACAACATTGGAACATGTGTGTATAATACCTGAAATAAATAAATATTGCCATCTCTGTATCTATCTATGGAGGTCTACATTCTGATTTGTCTGTACTCTAGGAGTGCACCAGCATCTCCAAACCACTCCGGCGTTTTGTCGGCACACTCGAGTGGAGTCCAGACCCCGGAGAGCCTGTCCAGGGAAGGCTCGCCAGTTCCGATGGACCCGGAACCAAGCGCCATCCAGCCAAAGCTTGCAGTGATCCAGGAAGCGCGGTTTGCACAGAGCGCCCCAGGTGAGAACGATGGACCCACGGAGAGGTTAGACATTAGCTTGGTATACAGCTCCTTCAGGCCACTGTCTGTCACCTGGAAAGATGGGGACCTAAGAATATGGACCTGTGTGCCGTCCTTGTTTTCACACCTCAATATAAAACAAATTAGTCATGGAGTTGTTATAAGTTACCTGGCTTAAAATTTAATAAAATATTAACAAAAAAATAAAAATAAAAGGGAAGTTTTGTATTTTTAAACTTTTTCATGACCATAGATCAACAAGAAATTTTATCTTTTACTGTTGGAATGGATGAAATGTGAAAAATGTAATAAAATATTAATAACAAAAAAAAAATAAGTTACCTGGCACTGCTATATGTTAGTTCTGGGTACCTGAGCTCTGGAGTAGCAGAATTTGGAGAAGTGGATATTTGTCATTCCTGACAGCGGGCAATTTTTTTTTTTTTTTTTTTGGATTACTGATCGTATGCTGAATATTCGATATAAAGGCGTCTCATTGATGCGGGTTTTTCTTCTTATACAGGATCCCCCCTCTCCAGCCAATCAGTCCTCATCACTGTGCAACGGCAGCTCCCCCAGACTATAAAACCAGTGACGTACACAGTGGCCACCCCTGTTACCACCTCCCAGCAGCAGCAGACCGTCATGCAGACCGTGCATGTGGTCCACCAGATCCCTGCGGTGTCTGTTACCAATGTTTCAGGCCTGGCTCCAGTCAACACCTACACGGTTGGGGGACAGGCAATGGTAGCCCAGGCCGCAATGGTAGCCCAGCCTAAACTAGAGCCGCAAGAGAACGGAGATCACAAAGAGGTGAAAGGTAAGACCTGCGATGTCAGTGTGTGGACAGTGTGTGTGTAAAGAATGATTTCTTACATTGTAAAGATCTCGTCTACAACTTCACCATGTTCTTACCCCGCTCTGTAATGACTTGGCCCAACCGAACTCTATGTATAAAAAAATATATATATATTTTGCTGATGCCTGTTGCTCTTGTAGACACTCTCACCTTCCCGCTGTCTGTCTGTTTCCCTGCAGTGAAAGTAGAAGCAATTCCTGCGATCAGCCACCAAGCGCTCAGCACAGCCAGCCGAATCATCCAGACCTCTTCGTCTGCCCCCCTCCAGACGGTTACTATAGTGCAGCAAGCCCCTCTAGGTCAACACCAGCTCCCCATCAAAGCCGTTACACAGAACGGGACACATGTGGTGCCCATCACCACTGCCATACAAGGACAGGTCACTACAGGTAAGAGAATCCCCTCATGTCTGTGTATGGGGCTCTGCGGCCGAGAATCATCCTGTCTGCCGATTACTACTGAGGGCTGAACGCTTACTGAAAGAACTGACCCTCCACTCCTTGAAATTCCCACCCTGCTGTCCACCCTGGCAGCTTTACCTCCCCCCCCCCCCCCCCCCCCCCAGCTCACTCTTATCTTACACCACCCACTCTCCACCCTGCTTCCTTCCTTCTGCAGCCCTCTTCACCCTGCCCTTCCTTCCTTCTGCAGCCCTCTTCACCCTGCCCTTCCTTCCTTCTGCAGCCCTCTTCACCCTGCCCTTCCTCCCCTCTCACCACATTCCCCCCTTCCTCTACCACCTTCCCCACCCTTCCATACCATGCACACCGCCCTCCTCCTACTACCCTTTTAACCCCAGCCCCCTTCGTCCCACCACCCTCCTAATCCTACCTCCCCTTCTTCTTAATACCTATACTCCTCTCCATTGTAATTAAAGGAAAAGTTCACATTTAGGGTGGAACCTGTAACGTGTTCCAGCAGCTGCAGCCCTCCCCTTTCCCTCCCCTTTCCCTCCCCTTTCCCTCCCCTTTCCCTCCCCTTTCCCTCCCCTTTCCCTCCCCTTTCCCTCCCCTTTCCCTCCCCTTTCCCTCCCCTTTCCCTCCCCTTTCCCTCCCCCTCCCTCCCCTTTCCCTCCCCCCGCCCTCCCCTTTCCCTCCCCCCGCCCTCCCCTTTCCCTCCCCCCTCCCTCCCCTTTCCCTCCCCCCTCCCTCCCCTTTCCCTCCCCCTTCCCTCCCCTTTCCCTCCCCCTTCCCTCCCCTTTCCCTCCCCCTTCCCTCCCCTTTCCCTCCCCCTTCCCTCCCCTCCCCCCGCCCTCCCCCTTCCCTCCCCTTCCCCCGCCCTCCCCCTTCCCTCCCCTTCCCCCGCCCTCCCCCTTCCCTCCCCTTCCCCCGCCCTCCCCCTTCCCTCCCCTTCCCCCGCCCTCCCCCTTCCCTCCCCTTCCCCCGCCCTCCCCCTTCCCTCCCCTTCCCCCGCCCTCCCCCTTCCCTCTCCCTTCCCCCGCCCTCCCCTCTCCCTTCACCCCCCTCTCCCCTCTCCCTTCACCCCCCTCTCCCTTCCCCAGCCCTCTCCTTCCCTCCTCTTTCCCTTCCCCTGACCTCCCCCGACCTCCCCTTTTTCCCTTCCCCCGACCTCCCCTTTTTCCCTTCCCCCGACCTCCCCTTTTTCCCTTCCCCCGACCTCCCCTTTTTCCCTTCCCCCGACCTCCCCTTTTTCCCTTCCCCCGACCTCCCCTTTTTCCCTTCCCTCCCTGTGACAGCAAGCAGGGGATCTTCTCCGTATGCCTGCTGTTACTATTTTGAAAATAACATGGCTGTGTGCCCAGACGGCCGCATTCAGTTTCCTGTGAATGCACAAACTACAACTATCGTCAGCCATTGCTATCTGAATGGACTTCCAGGTCACTAATGAGCGACCTCGTAGTTCATTCAGAAGCTCTGCAGCTTGTAAACAGTCGGCCCGTATGAAGGTACGGGCTGAAAGCTGCAGGGCTTGTCTGCAGGAGTCTGGCATTGCACCCCTGATCTACTGATCACAGGTACAATGCTTTTCAGGCTCCTTAGGGGGAAAAAAAAAATAAAATCACTTTTTCCCTGCAAAAACATGCGCCTTTATTATTTTTTCCCTAAAGGCGCCCTAATCCTTGTAAAGCATTGACATTTTGACGATAGAACCCCTTGGCATAGTAAGCGCAGCTCTCAGTATTAGGCAGACAGAGAAGACGGCAGCAATTGTGTCCTCTTTTGCACTCTGATGCCCCCTATGTCTGTCAGTTTCTTGGGCCCCTCTGCATCTGTCAAACTCTGGGGCCCTCTACGTTCAACTTTTCTCTGTCTGTTAATGTGTCTGTCAATATCAAATCACATGTCCAATCCCTCCCACTTCCCCGCCCCTCTTTCTAAATTTGTTACTTAATCTCGGGACGGTTGATTAGTCCCGTCTAGTTATTCAAATCTTGAGCTGAATATTTCTTTCAGCAAACTCGAGTTCCCACCTGATTGACAGAGCTTGGCAGTGGAGAGGAAATGGAAGCCGAGGTAGGAATTATTTTGCGTTTACTCTTACTTGTTCTGTGTCACAGGCAGTATACATTCAGGGCCCATCACTCGCATGTGTTAGCCACTTAAGAGATTACATACGAGTGAATGCGATTAGCTGCGAGAGCCAGCAGCCCCCCCATTGCTTTTAGTGGGGCTGCCCACTGGCAGGAACCCCCACTTGGAGTTCTTGCATCTAATCGCAGGCAGAGTGCGCTCGCAGGTGTGAATGCACGCTTTACATTGTGTGTGGGTGTAATGCACAGCAGACAATTGGGTTCCCTTCAGTCATATGCCCATTTCTGCTGCCAATTGATTTGGCTTAGCTCCGCCTTCTGCGTAGAATTGTCTTTAAGCCCCGGTTCACACCAGTGCAGCTTTGAAATCGCACTACTTCAATTTCAGAACCTCAGATCAGTGCGATTTGGATGTTCGATTTCATTGCCACTCGCGACTTCATTTAACAGAAGTCAATGCAAGCCGCTATGAAATCACCGAAAAGCAGTGCAGGAACCTTTTTCAAAGTTCCTGCAACTTGAATTGCAACGATTTGACTGGTTCCATTGCCGCAAATGGAGGTGCAACTTTTCATGCGATTCTGTCAAATCTGTTGACGAATCGCATTGGTGTGAACCGGGGCTTTGAAAAAGAAATCCAGCAAAGTCTGCAACTACCAGCCTTCACTTTATTATAATATTATTACTCTGATTAATAGTTGCATTGGTGTCCGGAAAATTCTGCCAATCAGGGAATTTGATACATCCTCAAACACTGGAAGGAAAATATCACCCGCAGCAACACACATTACCCACGCTAGAGCCTTGTGGTGTCCTTCATTTTCAATGGCACCTCAATGCAATCAGGCTGCGTACCTACATCGCAGCACACGGTACCCAGTAATGCATTACCATATAGCTTGGTGCACTACATCGGGGAAAAAAGTTCAGGTGCTTTTTTTTTTTTTTTTGGTTGGCAGCCCATTCATGTGAGTGAGATACCTTAAAGGATAAGTTCACCTTTTAAAAAAGGAAGTAATTTTTTTGCCGTTAAAAATATTAGCATTTTTTATTAATAATAATATTTTTTTATTATAATTTTTTAGGCGCCTGTAAAGCATTACACCCGTGATCTGCTGATCTCAGGCTCCTGCAGACTGTCTGTGTAGTTGTCTGCTCGTACCTCCGATGTGGTAGACAGTTACTGAGTGACAGGAAGATCAGTTAATTACCTAGAGCTCTCATGGGCAGTCAGGTAGTTAGTTGAGAACAGGGGCAGACTGACCATTTGGAAACTTGGGCACTGCCCGGGGTCAGTAGGGGGCCCCATGAGATGCCCCTGGTACCTTTTCATAGGCTTTTTTGAGTTTGGGCAAGGACACAGGGGCCCCATGATCCCCTGTTGCCCGGGGGCCCCATGAGTTGTCAGTCCGCCCTTGGTTGAGAACTACAAGCAGTCAGCCGCAAAGGCTGGCAGTACTTGTAGCTCATTCATTCACAGATCTCTGTAAATGAATGATGCGGCCGTGTGGGCGGAGTTCTTTTTGATAAGTGACAGCGGGTGCAGGGGGGGGGGGGGAGGGAAGATCCCCGGCATGCTGTCACAGGGAGGGGGGAAAAGAGCAGGCAGATGCTGAACGTGTTACATGTTGCACCCTAAATATGGATGTAACATGTTCACAAAGGTGAACTTATCTTTTAATGGCAATACACCAAAATGAAAAGATGTAAAGGAGGCCAAAAAGGTGGGGATTTTTGTATTTCTGCATCGCTCATTGAAGGACACAGCTGAAGTCATCACAGATGGGTTTGAAGGAACATTAAACCTTCCTATTCTGGGGTCTCCCGCCGGTGCTCCAGGCTTCTCCTCTTCAGCAAGTGCCCCCATGGTAAGCTGCCTTCCATGGAGGCACCTGTGTGGGCTCACTCCCCAGCTGCTCTGTCTTCAATTATTGACACAAACTGGGTGACCCAGCCTCACCCCCCCATCACAGCATTTGATTGACAGAAGCGGAAGCTAGTGTCTGCTATTAATCTGCTCAGCGAATAGGAAGATAGCAGCAGAAGCTGCTGCTCTCATGCACATCGCTGGGTGCAGATCAGGTTTGGAAAATAATTAGGGGGGGAGTCCTACCGCACAGAAGGGTTTTTTTTTTCCTTAATGCATAAAGTGCATTAGGGTAAAAATCCTTAAGGCTTTAGAAGCACTTTGGTGTCGCCACCTACAGGATGCTAGAAAAAGCATGCCTAAGGGACGGCCCTCTGGTGGTGGCTCCCCCCCCCCTTCCCCAAAGCTGCATAACCAGAATCCATTTGTTCCTGGAGTCCTCAGGAGTGGGATGCAAAGGGGTTTTCTCCCTTTTTTGTTTTCCCCGAAAATGGATTTGTGTTTTTTGGGGTGGTTTTTATGGTTTTTGTTTTTAGGGTTGAGGCTGCTACTGGTCGATGGTTCTGACTTTTACAGTTTTGTTTTAAGGTTGTTGTCTTAGCAGATGCCAGCATAGCCGGAAAGTTTGCATTTGGCGGTTTGAGTTCTGCGGTTCTTGGTTTTGTTTATGTGCCCCCCCCACCCCTCTGTTTCTGTCTTTCTGGCACTGCTTTGGGACATCCCACCCACGATGACTTCAGCTGTGTCCTTCAATGAACGATTGAGAAAATGGGATTTTTATACTCGCTGCAAAATCCGTTCATTGAAGGACACAGTACCCATCCAGTCTCTTTTGCCTGGTTTCTACCCTCTTCCTTCTGGCTACCAGCTGATTCTGGCATTGCAGCTGAAGGATTTGGCCACCACCAGAGGGCGCCCTGTAGGCTTAATTTTAGTTGCACCTAGCACCCTACTCCTGTAGGTGGCAGCATCAAACCCATCCGCCATGACTCCAGCCGTGTCCTTCAATGAATGCAAATACAAAGATTTTATAGTGAGTACAAAAATCCCATTGTTTGCGTCATTCAGCATATTTATATAACTTTTCAAAAACATTTTGTAAATGAGAAATAGACTTCACAGAATGTATTGTGTAAGAAAATGCCTTGTTTTCAAATTCTGGTTCACACAGCAAAAACTAAAAAGTTAAAAGTATTGTAAATGTGTTGTTTTTTTTTCCGGGTTAAGACCCTGTAAAGCTCAAATGCAATGCTTGTTTATGTGATAAGCAGGTGCTGAGCCATTGTCATATTATGACTGTACTGAAGCATCATACATGTGACTGCCACGTATTGCTAAGAGAATCAGTCGCACTATTGTATCACAAAGTCAATAAGTTCAGCACCATTTATATAATACATCCTTATAGGAAAAAAAAAAGAGGATAGACATGACTGAACGAAGCCAGTTCCCTTCTGATCAGTCCTTCCTATGGGCATACAACACCCTAATGTAATCCTCACCAGAACTGGCAAAAACTTGTGTTGAATCCTCACATTTAGCACTTGGTCCTGTTCAGATCTGTGCTGTGGTTGGGTATTAAATGCACTTTTTTGTGCTGTAGCACCTTCCCAGACAGAAGCCCAATTTATGGACATTCCTGTGCGCATCACCTCCCCAGACTGAAGCCCAATTTATGGACATTCCTGTGCGCATCACCTCCCCAGACAAAAGCCCAATTTATGGACATTCCTGTGCGCGGCACCTCCCCAGACTGAAGCCCAATTTATGGACATTCCTGTGCGTGGCACTTCCCCAGACTGAAGCCCAATTTATGGACATTCCTGTGCGCGGCACCTCCCCAGACTGAAGCCCAATTTATGGACATTCCTGTGCGCGGCACCTCCCCAGACTGAAGCCCAATTTATGGACATTCCTGTGCGCGGCACCTCCCCAGACTGAAGCCCAATTTATGGACATTCCTGTGCGCATCACCTCCCCAGACTGAAGCCCAATTTATGGATGTTCCTGTGCACGGCACCTCCCCCCCCCCCCCCCCCCCCCATGTGATGTGCACTCCTTGTGTAAATAGAATGAATGGAAACCTCCACCTAATACAGGGTACCGCTGTGCAAAATCTTCAGAATTAATATGTGACTCTAGCTCCAGCTTCTCTCTATGTGTTGGTCACTCACCACTCCCTTTTCTCTGCCTATGCTGTCCATTACAGGTCCCTTTCTTTGGTGCTCTGTGTGCGCTGACCATTAAATCTAATTGGATATTGGTTTTCTTCAGAGCAGGTGGTCAGACAGCGTGGGGGGAGGGGTCCTCTGCAGACTATGCTAGCTCAGCATCCACAGCACCTATCGGAACAGGAAAAAGTGCTACATGCTTTTTGTGTCCCCGCGGGTAAATATTTTACTTAATCTCCATGAACTCAGGACAACTGGAATGTTGCAGTAAGGATGAACAAGTGTTTGGATTTGTAACAGGTTTGTATCTATTCACATCCCCTATAAAACCACAGTAAGCGGTTATACACAGGGAGCGGATCTATCATCCCGCGGTATATAACCGCTTGCCGGGGTTTTATAGGGGATGTGAATAGATACAAACCTGTTACAAATCCAAACACTTGTTCATCCTTACTGCAACAGGTTTGTATCCACATCCCCTATAAAACCACGGCAAGCGGTTATACACCACGGGATGATAGATCCGCTCCCTGTGTATAACAGATTTGTATCAACTAGATACACATTTGTTACAAATATACACCGTCACATCCAAACATTTACATACTGCAGCCTGTAGGGCTAGGTTCACACTAGGACGGGTCCTTGCCATTGGATACTAGCAAACGTTTTGAAGGACACTTTCAATTTTAATGCTAACTTCCTAATGGGGGACAGACAGATATAAAACCTGACAAGCATTCTAACCCCTCTCTACTCTATCCAAAACAATTTTGGCTTTAGTTATACTTTAAAGTGGTAGTAAAAAAAAAAAAGTTAATATCCTAATGTGATAGATACACAGCATACTACACTGCTCAAAAAAATGAAAGGAACACCTTGAAAACGCTTCAAATCTCAATGGGGAGAAATCTCCTGCTGGATCTCTATACTGGTATGGACGGGGTGATGTGTAAGGAACGTAAGGATGCCCCATCGTTTGAATTCAGTCCTCTGTAGGTCGATCATTTCCATCAAAGACACCCCGAAAATCAAAGTGAAAAAATTATGCAGCAGGCGAGTCCATTTTGCTGAAATTTCAAAATGGTCCTCAGTAGTTTGTATGGCCCCAACTTGCTTGTATGCATGCCTGACAACGTCGGGGGAGGCTCCTAATGAGGCCACGGATGGTGTCCTGAGGGATTTCCTCCCAGATCTGGACCAGGGCATCACTGAGCTCCTGGACAGTCTGAGGTGCAACCTGGCGGTGTCAGATGGACCGAAACATGATATCCCAGAGGTGTTCTATTGGCTTTAGGTCAGATGAGTGTGGGGGCCACTCAGTGGTATCAATTCCTTCATCCTCCAGGAACTTCCTGCATACTCTCCCCACATGAGGCCGGGCATTGTTGTGCACCAGGAGGAACCCAGGACCCCCTGCACCAGTGTAGGGTCTGACAATGGGTCCAAGGATTTCATCCTGATACCTAATGGCAGTCAGGGTGCCATTGTCTAGCCTGTAGAGGTCTGTGGGTCCCTCCATGGATATGCTTCCCCAGACCATCACTGACCCACCACCAAAACGGTCATGGTGAACCATGTTACAGGCAGCAGAATATTCTCCACGGCTTCTCCAGACCCTTTCACGTCTGTCACATGTGCTCAGGGTGAACCTGCTCTCATCTGTGAAAAGCACAGGGTGCCAGTGGTGGACCTGCCAATTCTGGTGTTCAATGACAAATGCCATGCTCTAAGGTGCTGGGCAGTGAGCATGGGGCCCACTAGAGGACGTCGGGCCCTCAGGCCACCCTTATGAAGTCTGTTTCTGATTGTTTGGTCAGAGACATTCACACCAGTGTCCTGCTGGAGGTCATTTTGTAGAGCTCTGGCAGCGATCATCCTGTTCCTCCTTGCACAAAGGAGCAGATACCGGTCCTGCTGATGGGTTAAGGACCTTCTATAGCCCTGTCCTCCTAGAGGAACTGCCTGTCTCCTGGAATCTCCTCCATGCTCTTGAGACTGTGCTGGGAGACACAGCAAACCTTCTGGCAATGGCACGTATTGATGTGTCATCCTAGAGGAGTTGGACTACCTGTGCAACCTCTGTAACCTCTGTAGGGTCCAGGTATGGCCTCATGCTACCAGTAGTGACACTGACCCTAGCCAAATGCAAAACTAGTGAGAAACAGAAAAGATGAGTAGGGAAAGAAATGTCAGTGGCCTCCACTTGTAAAACCATTCCTGTTTTGGGGGTCGTCGCATTGTTGCCCATCTAGTGCACCTGTGGTTAATTTCATCAACACCAAAACAGCTGAAACTGATGAACAACCCCCTCTGCTACTTCACTGACCAGATCAATATGCCAGGCGTTTCATTGCCTTGATGCTAGACTCTGATTACAAAGTCTTCCTTTCATGTTTTTGAGCCGTGTAGTACATTATGACACTTACCTGTAAAGCGGATCCCTCCAATGGCGTGCTGTCACTGCTGACAGGGCTGTCCTCTTCTAGGTTCTACCGCTCCGGCCATTTGAATGGCTCGGCCGCAATGACGTCATGAACGCAGCACAGCACTCTGATTGGACGGCACACTTGATCGCGTGCCGTTCATTGCTGTTGTACTCCTGTACCAGTGACATCACTCATGTGAATCTCGCAGCCATGCACGTTCAGGAGAGATTCAGGCAAGGCGAGCTTTAATATGGGCTGACCTGGAGGTACGAGTGGAAAAGCGGCTTTACATTTTAGTAGTGCAACTGATGCTCTTCTCAAGTACTGACTTCATGTTTTTTGTATGTGTTCAGATTAGCGACAGATTGTGGTAATCGCATTCATTTACCTAATTCGTTTTCTACCCCATCGATTTTTTTTTTTTTTTTTTTTTTTTTTTTTTTTATAAATGATATTGTATATTCTAATTGTCGTGTGTATGAATGTTCGAGCGCACATACCGCGTACTGAGTGTCCTCCTCCTACCTTGCAGCTGCAGCTAGCCCCCTCCACATGTTGGCTACCCATGCCTCTGCGTCAGCCTCACTCCCGACCAAGAGGCAGAGCGGAGACCAGAACAACCAGCCAGACATCAAGAAACTCAAGTCAGAGGAAACGGAAGGTTTAGTCCTAGGCGTGATCGAGAACGCCCAATCGGAAGGAACCGTGGCAGCGTCCAATGAACAAGACAACCAAAAATAGGAACCACGCACACATTCTTTTTCTTTTCTTTGCTCTTTTTTTGTTTTGTTTTGTTTTGTTTTTCTTTTTCCCCCCCCCTTTCATTGCGGAAGGATGACATCTCTCCCCCCCCCCCCCCCCTTTACCAATTACAGCGTCAGAGGTGCCAAAAAAAAATGAACGCTCTCTCATCGTACGCACTGGGGGGGGGGGGAGGAGGCCCTGTGGTAAAAATGATGTTCCAAATCAGCACTGAATCCACATGGGCAGCCATAGAAAACCTCAAACACCTGAGAAATATAGAAAAGATTTCTGATGTTACTCGGCCGCCTCGACTTCCTCCCCCCCACCCCCGCCCGCAGTACACACAGGTTGTATGGACATGCGCAAAAGCTGACAAGTTTTTAAATTATTTTTTTTTCTCCCTTTTTTTAAAGTCCTGTACTGAGCACATTATTGTGGCAAGGATGGCAATTGCTTGATGTGGTCTGGATCTGACAAGTGATAGGTTGTATATTCCTTTTCCATGGAATATATACCGTGTACCTACCGGCAGCTAAGTCCTCCACCTCTCGCCCTTTGCATAACGGCCTGGAAAGGTCTCCTCGGCGGAAGGGGTTAGGCGTTACTATGAATTTCTCTTGCAGTATTTTTTTTTTTTTTTTGCTGTACACGGGACTGTTTTTTGTTTTTCCCAGCAGATCAGAATAATGGGTCATACATTTCATATATTCCAGCCACTCCAATGATAACAATGTTTTCTGTTGCTTTTTAGTATATATAATTTTTTTTTTTTTCCCCATTTTTGCAAAACGAATGTAGATTTTTTTTTTTTTTTTTTTTTTTTTTCTGTTTGGTTAGATTCCCACCTTCACGCATTGGATATTTTATCTGAAAAGAATACACGTGGATTCTCCAATATTTTAGTCTGAAATTTTCAGATATTTTTTTTTTTTCCCTCGTGGTTATCCTTTTTTTTTTTTTTTTTTAATGGAGCATGCCTGTTTTTGGGAGGAAGAAAGGAAAAAGAAGAAAAATAAAAAAAACCATCCGATACCTAAAGAGACATTTTAACAAATTGTAAAGAAACTGCTATTGATTTTGATCAGAGCTGCACTTAACCCTTTGTCCCCTTCTGTTCTGTGTCCCGGCCTAATTTTCCCATCTCTCACCCCCCCCCCCCCCCCCACACTGCCCCAGCCCCTGTCCCGCCCCCTCCTTCCTTCCTTCCTTCTAAGGTTATAAAAAAGAAAAAAAAAAACACAAAAATTATCTTGCTTAATATTGTGTATGTTATGGCAAAGGCTGCTGTTGAAGTCCCACTTAGGAGAAAAAAAATCCAAACGGCAAGAAGGAAATGATAAAAACAAAATAAACAAAAAAATAGTAAAAGAAAAATGTGTCGAGGGTAACTTTTCATCCAACCGCCGAATCCAAATGTTAGCGGCAGAACATGTTTTGTCCTGTTTGGTTTCCGTTATGTTTTTTTTTTTTTTTTTAATTGTTTGGCGGTCCCATAAATCAGATTTACTTGTTCCACTTGTAACGGTCATATTTCCATTTTTTAAATTTTTTTTTTGTTTCGTTCATTGAGTCTGTTGTGCAGGAAATTTCCTTGCGCCTGGCTTTGTTTTTATATTTGTTTCCCAGTTCTCCATTGTCCCTATTTAAGTGCTGGCTGTTTTTTTTTTTTTTTTTTTAAATCCTGGTTCCGTTTCATTATTCAAAATGTCTGACCTTCTCTGAAAATGGCGTTTGGATGATGCAAGGTGGCATTTATTTATATATATTTTTTTGTTTAATGACATCATTAAAATATTTATAATCTTGACATTTAATAAACCTAGGACTATGACATTTTACATCGAAACAAAAACAAAAAAAAAAACTTTTTTTTTAACTCATTTCTTGTCTATATATTTGTTCTGTTGTGCAGCTGTGTTACAGAATTTAGAGCCAGTCAGGTATGGGCTTATGAGGGAATCGGAATACAAAGTCTAAGGGCCAGTTCATGCCACATGCAGTCCAGTGTGTTTTTTTTTTTCTGCATCAAACACGCATTGATCGATCACATGGTTTCCAATGGCATCGTTCACACCAGTGCGGTCAGTTCCAAGAAAAAAAAAAAAGTAGAACATGCTTCATTTTTTTTTTTGCACTGAACTGTGCTGGAACGCATCAAAAATGCACTGGAACGCACATGCCTGTAAGGATAAATAAATTATATATATATATACCTGCGCTAATAAGAACCACAATAGATAATCAAAAATGAGGTGTAAAACATATAGCAGCTGAACACAAAAACCCTGATACTAGGCAAACAACAATAAATACATAAAAGTGCAGCGCTTTAAAAGTTACAAATAATCTTAAGAAAACTGAAAAATGTGTCAGTCGATCCAAAAATAAGTCCCAGAGGCTGTGATGAAACAAAGAAATCCAAGGACCGTTGTCACCAACCACTACTACAGAAGGCTTACCAGAAAGGCATGACCCCGTTAAGAGCGGTCAATCGCGCTTTGGTAAACAATCCAGCAAGTCGGTCACTGGAATCCTCCTCCAGATCACCAAAACAGCAGATAAGGATCTTCCAAACAATGGAATTAGGGTAACTAAACCATTCAGGATGAGGCTTGGACTTGTAATGGAAAACATGCAAACAAAGAGCGCTCCACACAGTGTAAAACCATAATCACAACATTTATGTAACGTATGATTGCACTCACATGTCAGCAAACATCATTAGGCATTGATGGGCAAAAAAAAATCCAAATTTTCCAGTTTCCAAAATGGCCGCCAGCTGTTCGCATGTGCGCGTGGCACCACCTTACACGTTTCGTCACAGGTAACCTCATCAGGGGCATGTCCACACACTTAACCACGCTCCTTATATAGGACCTGAAGCCCCAGGGGATCACACCTGATTGGCCACTCATGGTGAGTAAAGCAGGAAGTACACCTGTGAAGTAATCCGGCTCTAATCAACTGGGCACATTTCCAATTTAGTGCCAGAAGATCACATGGCATTTAAAAAAAATGTTCACAACTTGGTAGAGTAATATGGCAGGAAGCCATTTTGGAAACTGGAAAATTTGGATTTTTTGAAATGCCATTTGATCTTCTGGCACTAGATGGCAATGTGCCCAGTTGATTAGAGCCTGATTACTTCACAGG
Organism: Staurois parvus; assembly: GCF_062004578.1. Classification (NCBI taxonomy): domain Eukaryota; kingdom Metazoa; phylum Chordata; class Amphibia; order Anura; family Ranidae; genus Staurois; species Staurois parvus. The sequence continues at coordinate 37,659 of NW_028319383.1, read as the reverse complement.
TGTACTTCCTGCTTTACTCACCATGAGTGGCCAATCAGATGGGATCCTCTGGGGCTTCAGGTCCTATATAAGGAGCATGGCTAAGTGTGTGGGCATACCCCTGATGACGTCCCCCCGTGACGAAATGCGTAGGGTGGAGCCATGAGCACACGCTGTGCGTGCGCAAACGGCCGGCAGCCATTTTGTAAACTTTCAAAAAATCCACATTTTCCAATCAACTCCTACTCATGTTTCCTGACATGTGAGTGCAACCATACGTTACATAAATGTTGTGATTATGGTTTTGCACTGTGTGGAGCGCTCTTTCTTTGCAGGTTTCCCACTTCAAGTCCAAGCCTCATCCTGAATGGCTTAGCCACCCAAATTAAAATCCATTGTTGGGAAGATCCTTATCTGCTGTTTTGGTGATCTGGAGGAGGATTCCAGTGACCGACTTTCTGGATTGTTTACCAAAGCGTGATTGACCGATCTTAACGGGGTCATGCCTTTCTGGTGAGCCTTCTGTAGTAGTGGTTGGTGACACAACTGTCCTTGGATTCTTTTGTTTCATCACAACCTCTGGGACTTTTATTTTATTTTTGGATGGAGTATTTTTTGACACATTTTTCACTGTTTTCTTATGATTATTTGTAACTTTTTAAGTGCTGCACTTTTATGTATTTTTTTTTTTTTTTTAAGTTGAGGAAAAAGAAAGGGAATAAAATGAATCGGGACGCATCAAAAACACATTGGAACACACAAAAACATGCATACAGAAACGCATCCGGACTGCATTTCTATGGTGTGAACTGGCCCTAAATCAAATTGGTCTGGGTAGCTAAAGGCCTTGCTTACATGGGCCTACCAGGGGCGGACTGACCATTTGGAAACTTGGGCACTGCCCGAGGGCCCGGGGTCAGTAGGGGGGCCCCATGAGATGCCCCTGGTACCTTTTTCATGGGCTTTTTTGAGTTTGGGCAAGGACACAGGGGCCCCATGATCCCCTATTGCCCGGGGGCCCTATGAGTTGTCAGTCCGCCCCTGGGGCCTACTACTGTACATACCTGTGCAAGGACCGTGTATCCCTACACAGGTGTTCCGTGCCTCCCCATGCAGTCCTGTGCAAGGACCGTGTATACCTACACAGGTGTTCCGTGCCTCCCCATGCAGACCTGTGCAAGGACCGTGTATACCTACACAGGTGTTCCGTGCCTCCCCATGCAGACCTGTGCAAGGACCGTGTATACCTACACAGGTGTTCCGTGCCTCCCCATGCAGACCTGTGCAAGGACCGTGTATACCTACACGGGTGTTCCATGCCTCCCCATGCAGACCTGTGCAAGGACCGTGTATACCTACACGGGTGTTCCATGCCTCCCCATGCAGACCTGTGCAAGGACCGTGTATACCTACACGGGTGTTCCATGCCTCCCCATGCAGTCCTGTGCAAGGACCGTGTATACCTACACGGGTGTTCCATGCCTCCCCATGCAGACCTGTGCAAGGACCGTGTATACCTACACAGGTGTTCCGTGCCTCCCCATGCAGACCTGTGCAAGGACCGTGTATACCTACACAGGTGTTCCGTGCCTCCCCATGCAGACCTGTGCATGTTAGCTGGGGCACAGCAGCTGAGCAGGCAGAGCTGCTGCTCTCGATTTTGACATCTGTGCGAGTGCCCAGCCCAGATCGCAGTGTGCGTTTGGGGCCATGTACCCACATGGATGTCCGATTTGGAGCAGCAGTTGTATCCATGTAGCCGCTGGTTCCCATTTAAAATGAATTGGACTTCCTGACCTGGGATGCACCGGTGCGTAATCGTGTCCCTTGAACATGTTCACCACTTTTGCCACCAAAACACCTACTTTATATTGTACACATTCCCATTAACATAACAAAACATTGATCCCCTTTTTAAGTGTTTTTTTTAACTGCTTTGGAATTGCTGTCCCTGCTTTGTGATGTTGAGGCGGCAGCTGTAGAGTCATTTTTAACATAATTAACCCTGGCTGTTCTGTGTTTGCAGTTCCTCGTTATCAATGGTAAGCTAGCTTTGAACACGGTCTTAAAAAGAGTTAAAAATCTAGAAACCGCCCCCCTGCCATGTACATGAACTCCTTTACGCCCCAGTAACCTATATGTGCTGTGGCAGAAAGCTGGGCTTTAACACCCACATGTTGCACATACAGTTGGGTCCATATATATTTGGACACGGGCACAATTTTAGATTTTTCAGGTATTCACCAAAACATTCAAGCTATAGTTCTATAATGGATATGGGCGGACAGTGCGCACTCTCAGGTTTAATTTGAGGGTATGTACATCCAAATTGGAGGAAGGGTTTAGGAATTACAGCTCTTAAGATTCCCCCCCCCCTTTTTTTCAAGGGACTAAAAGTAATTGGACAATTGAATCAAAATCTGTTTCATGGCCAGGTGTGGGCTACTCCTTTGTTATGTCTTCATCAATTAAGCAGGTGAAAGGTCTGGTGTAGATTCTAAGTGCGGTATTTGCATTTGAAGGCATGATGGAGGTTCACAGCAATAGATACCAAAGGAGCTGTCCATGCAAGTGAAACAGACCATTGTAAGGCTTCAAAAACAAAACAAATCCATCAGAGAGATCGCAGCAACATTAGGAGTGGCCAAATCAACAGTTTGGTCCATTCTGAGGAAAGAAGAATGCACTGGTGAGCTCAGCAACATAAAAAGGCATGGACGTCCACAGGAGATAACCGTGGTGGATGATCGCAGGATCCTCTCTATGGTAAAGAAAAACCCATTTACAACATCCAGACAAGTGAAGGACACTCTCCAGGAGGTGGGTGTATCATTGCTCTTGTGAAGTCTTCTCTTGAATGTAGACTTTGCACCTTGTGGTGAACCCTCTGTATTTGTATTTGACAAATACAGAGGGTTCACCACAAGGTGCAAACCATTCATAAGCCTGAAGAATAGAATAGCCAGATTAGACTTTGCCAAAAAAAATCTGAAAAAGCCGGACCAGTTCTGGAAAAGCATTCTTTGGATGGATGAAACCAAGATGAATCTTTACCAGAATGACGGGAAGAGAAAAGTGTGGAGAAGGCTTGGAACAGCTCATGATCCAAAGCACACAACGTCATCTGTAAAACATGGTGGAGGCAGTGTGATGGCATGGGCATGCATGGCTTCCAGTGGCACTGGGTCATTGGTGTTGATGTGAAAGAAGATTAAAGCAGCCGGATGAATTCTGCAGTGTTTACAGATACACTGTCAGCCCAGATTCAGCCAAATGCAGCAAAGTTGACTGGATGGCACTTCACAGTACAGATGGACAATGATCCAAAGCACACTGCAAAAGCAACCCAGGAGCATTTGAAGGAAAAAAAAATGGAATATTCAACCAAGTCAGTCACCTGATCTAAACCGAATTGAGCATACATTTCACTTGCTGAAGGCAAAACTAAAGGCAGAAAGACCCACAAACAAAGAACTGAAGACAGCTGCAGTTAGAGCCTGGCAAAGCATCAGACAGGAGGAAACCCAGTCTTTGCCTGAAGTCTGGAACCCATGGACATTACCAAAGCATCAGAAAGGAGGAAACCCAGTCTTTTACTGGCAATGACTGCCTGAGGTCTGGAACCCATGGACATTACCAAAAGACTGGGTTTCCTCCTTTCTGATGCTTTGGTAATGTCCATGGGTTCCAGACTTCAGGCAGTCATTGCCAGTAAAGGATTGTCAACAAAATATTACAAATGAACATTTTATTTATGATTATATTCATTTTTCCAATTACATTTGAGCCCCTGAAAATGGAGGGACTGTGTATAAAAATGGTTGCAGTTCCGAAACTTTGTACTTGATATTTATGTTCAACCCCTTGAATTAAAGCTGAAAGTCTGCACTTCGAATTAATTTGGATTGTTTCGTTTTAATGTATTCTGGTGAATTACAGAGCCAAAAGTATGAAAATTGTGCCTGTGTCCAAATATATATATATATATATATATATATATATATATATATATATATACATACACGCACCTGTGTGTGTTGCTTGGCAGGCAATGTTTGTGCTGGGAGCGCATTCCTTGGTTGTTCCCAACACAAAGACAGAGCTGCTCGATTCTGAGTAAACGTTGGTTGCCGGCAGGACCGGCTTCTGATCATGTGGGAAGGGGCTAATGAGGGGACAGCTCAGTCTAGGTGGGGGACAAGAACACTGTGAGACTCTCCAGGAATTCGTAGAATCAGCCATTACACATTCTCCATAGAAACACCTAAATGGTAAGAAATAATTACATTTTAATTATAATTAAAAAAAAAAAAAAAAAAAATTTAGGCTGCTTTCATACTGATCCGTTTTTTCTTCTGTGACAGTAAAATGTGTGACCATGTATTCCTATGGAACTCTGATCTGTACTCCTATGGAACTCTGATCCGTCGTGGGTCTGGTGCATTTCTCAGAGTTCCATAGGAATACAGATCAAAGTCCTGCTTGCTGCAATTTTAGTCCAATAAAAAATAAAAAACCAAAACACCAAACCCGCACCTCCCCCTTGAAATCAATGGAAAACTCACCCACGGTGCATTTTTCTGCGGTTTTAAAAAAACGCACTACAAACAAAGCAAAACCGCATGTGTGTTTTTGCAGTGGATCAGTGTGAAAGTACCTTTTTAGTGTGGGGTTTTCTCAAATTTGACTGCAAAACTAGAAATACTCTTTAAAGCCAAACTAGCTAAATGCATTCCAGACGCATCATAAGACGCACAAGGTCTTGCGGTTGGTTTTCTTTAGAAAGCAGTCTCGGCCTCAATAGAAAAGCCTGTCCCCTGCCAACCTGCTTCACAGAAGGACCCTTGCTGTCTGTGTGGAAGCAGTGATCTCCCCGCAGAGGTCTGGAGCAGGACCTGCCAAATCAGAGCTAGAGCTCTCCAGTCTTCAACCTTCCACTCCCAACTGATGGAAGAGCTCTAGCCCTGATTTGGCAGGACGTGCTCCAGACCTCTGCGGGGAGATCGCTGCTCCCACACAGCGAGCAAGGGTCCTTCTTTGCAGCATGTTGGCAGGGGATCTGCTTTTCTACTTACCCTAGGTTCACATCAGTGTGGGTGGTGTCTCTGCAGATCCACACAAAAATCCGTGCAGCCACCCTACCCGCACAGAAATGCAGACCTGTGGGCAGGGTGCCATTAGTTCTAATGGCACGCCGCCCGCACTGGAAAACTCAACTGTACTAGAAACTGAGGTTCCCGTGCGGGCTGCATTTTCCAAAGAAGTGCAAGGACTTTTTCGCTGCGTGTCACGGGCACAAGAGCTCATTCAAATGAATGGGCTCATGTGGCCCGCACGCCTGCATAGATGTGAGCCAGGGGTTAGACTGTGACTGCTTTCCAAAGAGAACCCATCTGTAAGACTTTAGTCACCTTTACCTCTCCCCTGCTTTAGCCCCTTGCTGCTGGAGCCTCCCGGTCCTTTAAGGGTTCCAGAAGCTGGGAGGTGGGGTTTTAGGGTCATGTGACTGACGTGAGTCGCTGTCACAGAGGTCATGGTGATTGACAGCCAAGGCCACGTATGGTGGTGTTCCTTCCCTGAAACCCCAAAATCACGTATATATACACACACGTGATTTTGCGTATCCCTGCCACCCTGTATCGGTACTTCTGCTAAAGGGTGCAGTTAAAATTCTGCACAATCTCAAAGCACCCCAATCTAAAATTTTATAAATAAACGTCTACACCCATCAAGTGTCAGAGGTGATTATTCCACAGCTTGTACACTGGTACTGATCCGTATTCCAGTGTGTCCCTCCTTTTCTCTCCCTCACTCTACTAATGGGACGCTGGTGCGGACGGAGAGGGACAATCAAAGATAATGTGCATGCACCCCATGTCCTCATCAGCTGCTGCTGTCAGTTGTCAGCCTGCCATCAGCTAGAAGGTCATAAAAGTGCACAATGAAAGCCTGTGGGTTTGTGTACTAAAAGGAAGGATTGATCCACCTCTGGCTTCCATACAATTTTTGGGCATTTTGCCAAGGTCCCCCTGAAGAAGCTTGAAGGTCTGCCTGAAGAAGTCTGTAGGCTCCCCAATTGAGAGAGGCTGATCTAGATCTTGTGCTTTATAGTATATCTACAACATCAGAATGGGAATTCATAAGGCGTGTCGGCCATACTCTGTAGCTGTCTATCCAGGATACAGTTGGTGATAAAACATTCTAGTCCATGATTCCTCACTGTACACTGGAGCACAGGTCCACACAAGGCCTACTTCCTATACTCCACCATTCTTAGATCGATGTGGCGGTGTACCTCATCGAATCTGCCTCTGCAATACGGACAGACCATAACATCATCGCTGCTATGAGCCCCTTGAAGCTGGCAAGTGCCTGTATGTCTGAGAGCGTTGTATGGACTTCACAGATCTGACGCACGGCTTCCAACTGCATCCACGCTGCCAGTGAGGTGTCAGAAATGCCCTTCTGGTGTTTGTGATACAAATGAAGTACAGCCCAACATAGACAGCTATTTCATGGTTTTTTGTTTGTTTGGGTGTGTTTCCAAAACTTGCGGTATATTTCATTAAAAGTGTTACTAACCCCCCCACAGTACAATCAGTCTGTAGATGCAGTAAAGCATGCTTGTTATACTCACTGTGGGACCTAAGGGGTTAATCCTCTGCATTGTGTAAAAAGGCTGTTTGATCCTGTCTTCTTTAAGCCTCCCCCTCTATTGTCCCCAATCCCTCTTATGATGGAACAGAGCCTTGGGGGCAAGCTGCACATCTGCAGGTTTTTTTTTTTTCCCTCTTGAGAGAGTGCATGTGATCATCACAGGGCCAATCAGCTCTGTGCAGACAGAAGGTCGGGGGTTATGCAGCCTCATAGGACAATCAGGTGAATGAAAAAGCCTCCTCCAAGATTAACCAGTGCTCTGCTGCCTACTGATAGAAGTCACAAGACTGCTGTAACTGCTGAAGAGAAAAGGTATTTAGCAGTTTATATTTACTAAAATAATTGCATTTCCATGTTGTGTGTACTGTGGGAGACCAGATATAGTGAATGCAGGGTCCGGGGAGACCGGATATAGTGAATGCGGGGTCCGGGGAGAGCGGATGTAGTGGATGCTGGGTGCGGGGAGAGCGGATGTAGTGAATGCGGGGTCCGGGGAGACCGGATGTAGTGAATGCGGGGTCCGGGGAGACCGGATGTAGTGGATGCGGGGTCCGGGGAGACCGGATGTAGTGGATGCGGGGTCCGGGGAGAGCGGATGTAGTGGATGCGGGGTCCGGGGAGAGCGGATGTAGTGGATGCGGGGTCCGGGGAGAGCGGATGTAGTGGATGCGGGGCCCGGGGAGAGCGGATGTAGTGGATGCGGGGCCCGGGGAGAGCGGATGTAGAGGATGCAGGGCCCGGGGATGGTGGATGTAGTGAAGGCGGGTTCTGGGGCGAGCGGATATAGGGATAGCGGGGTCCGGGGAGAGCGGACACAGTGGAGGCGGGGTCCGGGGAGAGCGGACACAGTGGAGGCGGGGTCCGGGGAGAGCGGACACAGTGGAGGCGGGGTCTGGCGTTTAGTAACACTTAAGTTGCTACTTCTTTAAGATCAGCTGCAGGCAGCATTGCCTCTGTCCCGGTGCACATGGTCTTTCTTCTGATTGTTCCCAGGCTGCTAGACAAATGGTTTTAAGGTGGATAACTTGGAATGTTTGGTGAGCCATCAGCCACCAATGTCCTCTGCAGCAGGGGTTTCCAATTTTTTTAAATAAAGGGCCAGTATACTGTCCTTCAGACTGTAGGGGGGAAGGGCGGGGGGGTGCCAGACTGAAGCCAGTGGGAGTAAACCATGCCCCATGGTCGGTGTTGGAGAGAGGAGTAGTGCCTTATTGTCTGTGTCGGTGGGAGGAGTAGTGCCTCATTGTCAGTGCCTTATCATCTGTGTCGGTGGGAGGAATAGTGCCCCATGGTCTGTGCCAGGAGGAGGAATAGTGCCCCATGGGCCAGAAAAAAAGTGAGCAAAGGGCCACAGTTTGGAGACCACTGCTCTGCAGCCTGCCCAGTGTTCTCGATTTGCTGATCCAAATGTTCCTTTATAGATGCAGAAACATTTTCCAAAAAGCTTGAAGCCGGCACTATCAGAAGAAACTATTGTATTGGTTGCATTATTTGGGCCACATTAGCCACACCCAAAGGAATGTGACCTACTGTGATTGGCTGCAAGTGTACAATCCAAACACACATGCTCCTGCGTTAAAAACATGCCTGATGAAGGGGTCCTGCGGGACTCCAAAACATTGCCTTGCTGTAACTATGTGATCATTCATTAAAACGTTTGGACCCGTACTCGTAATCCTCGGTGTGCTGGTGACATTCTCACCTACTGTGATTGGCTGTAACAGCAGCTCTCGGTCCTAAATGGTGACTGGGCACATAAACTGAACTTGGAACACCATGCCAGGGATCCACAGCTACAGGGGGCGCAACAAAGAATGGTAATAATTCATCCAATATTCCCATTGTGTGCACATGTAAGGCTGGTATAAATCTTTACTGGAGGCCACTTGTTTTCTTTGCAAAGGAGGGAAGGGCTAAAGCCTGCTGTTGGCCCACATCACAAGCTAGTCCAGGCTCTGCAAGGATCCTGACAATAATGTCAGCATCCACCTAGATGCCTGACTGGAATTTGAGTCCAGCTGCTCCTGCCCCCTCCTGGCAGTGAATGCTGGTGGGGCAGAGGAGAGAACAGTAACTGGGCAGACCAAGAGCTGAGCGATCGGTGGTCATGTGATGGCTTGTTTATTGGTATTAGATTGGCTGGGGAACAGCTGCAGCCACAGAGGTATCTATTTTTTTTTTGAGTGTCCCATTCTTCTCATGAATACAAATATCTGAAAATCTCTCTGCAGTGGCTCATCGTATAAATCATCTTGGGACTGGTCGATGGAGCTGATTATGGTACAAGAAGCCTGGCTTTTAGACTCTAGACACAGAAGTTAGGCCCAGAGCTCCCATCTCCCTCTGATAGCCACTCTTATGGGCTCATTCACAAGTACAAGGACTGCTGCCCCTCTGAAAAGCAATCCTAGGGTGGAGTTAACCCTATAACCGCCATACTACTGCACCAAAATCATGTTGGTTGCACCGTGGCCCCACCGGCCTGCATTAGTCACGTTGAGAGGTGGAAACATCCATCAAAAGTGACATGATATTTAAGTTTTGCCACGTCATGTGTATGAGCAGCAGTATGTTCACGTTCAGGCAGCTAGTCGGGGCGGTTAAACTGTGGCTCAGATACCTGGATTTGCTGCCTCCTGACCGCACATGTGAATGAAGCCTTGCTCTCTCAAAGCCACACAGGGCCCCCTACATAAATGCCCCCCTTCAAACCACCACCACATCAGTCACCCTCGTGCTACAGCAGCCACATTACCATCCAGGCATTAAAACCCACTTAAAGGAGAGGCAGCATCGAAGGGGTTAAACGTTCTGTGAACATTTGGTGCACACAAGTTAAAGGCTGCGTGTACAAGGCATTATTAATCTGCTAAAATCCCCCCCACTGCCAGCAGCCCTCCCTGTCGGGTCAAAGAAGGTGTAGCAAAGCAACAGGTTGGGACATAGCAGCTTTCTATTAGCATACTATGGGGCCCCACCCAAGAGAAGGGATCCAGACATGGGTGGATCACCCTAAATCCAGGCCCTGTGTAAACAAAGCCATTCCAAAAGCCTCGCCTGTAACCACCAATGAAGGCTTCTGTTCCCCCTTCCCAGATAAAACATAAAATTGTATCAAATACTTACCCCAATTTTCCAAACACCAATCCATGGCTGCATCGGACTCTCCCTTTCTAGCTGGTTATGTATCATATGCTATCCTTTCACTCTCCCTTCCCATTCTTCCTGGGATCTAGAGCATGGATTTTTTTTTTTTTTTTTTTATTGCTGTAGGTTTTTTCTTTTCCTTTGATCATTTTGTTTGTGTTTTTCTCCCCCCCCCCCCCCCCCCCCCATGGCTTTCCTGGGTTCTGGTGCACATTCTGGTCCCAGGCTTTGAGGTAGAGTCCACACTGTGGAAAACCCCCATGGTAGCCACCTTTACAGTGATGGCCAGGTTCACGCATGCGCAGTGGGCGGCCCCAGGAATAATGCAAAGGAAGCGTGAAAGGATTCCATATAATACCGAATGCACTAGAAGGGATGGTCCATATACTACCATGGATTGGCCCCAGGAAAGAACGATGTAATCTGCAGGAAACCGCTGCAGCCTTCTGTCTTGGAGGGTTGGCTGAAGTGGTTTTGCCCGCAGATTTACTCAGGGGATGTCCTGACGGAAGAACCACCAGCAGGCACAACATTCCCGGTTTTACTTCATTAGGGTGTCATACACCAATGGTTCTCAAACCTTTTCTGTTGGGCCCAGCTGAACTATCATTCCTATTTCCTACAAGTCATTAGAAACAAAATGGGCTAAATTTTGCATCTAACACCCTTACTCACCCCACAACCCCAATCCAACACCTCACTTGCACCCCCATTATTTATTTCAGGTACTTATATAGCACCATCAATGTACGCAGCGATTTACATATATATTGTACATTCACATCAGTCCCTGACCCTCAAGGGGCGTACAATCTAAGGTCCCTAACCCTCAAGGGGTGTACAATCTAAGGTCCCCAACTCACATTCATACATACACATACTAGGGACAATTTAGACAGGAGCCAATTCACCTAACATTTGTTTGGAGTTTGGGAGGAAACCCACGCAGGCACAGGGAGAACATGCAAACTCCAGGCAGGTGGTGCTGTGGTTGGGATTCAAACCAATGGCCCTAGTAGTGCCAGGTGGAAGTGCTAACCATTTAGCCATTGTGCTGCCCCCATTAGACACCTTTCCTAAGGACAATATCCCACATGACAGAAAAAAGCCACACTTGCCCACGTTGCCCTTAGGATCTCTACCATGCCTGGGTCACACATGAAGCAAGGTTAGTGTGAGTAGATGGCAAGATGCTAGCCTTTAGGAAAAGATAGGATGTGTTGTGTGATGGGTATCCCCTGGAGGCTGGACAACATCACATTCCATCACCCACATTCCTGGAGAAAACAAGAGGGTGTTGTAGCAACTACCAGCTGGAGATCGGTTCCATCATAAGTCAAAGCATACAGGGGGGTATAGAAAAGAATCACCCACCCTTTCTTTTTAGTAATCACATCTTGTTGCTTTAGAGCCTGAAGTGAAGACAGACACAGATTTTGTTTTATCCAGCTGTATAACATCCGAGTGAAAGACATCCACCAACATGTCAGAAGAAAATGCGTTTTAAAATTTATAAAAAAGAATCATTGGGTTGGAAAAAGGACCCCCCCCCCCCTCCAAATAATGACTTGTAAACTCCATAAGTTGTAACTAACCACCTTCTCAATAGCACACAAAGCCATTTGACTTTCAATTGTGATCAGCTGTGGCCATTTTGATTAGCTCAGCATGAAAAGAGCTTTCCTGGAACATTTCAGTCCCGAGTAGTGCAACTAAAGCAAACAATTAACTATGGTTGGCAAGGCACTGGCAACAGATCTCCGGGATAAAGTTGTGGACAGGCACAAGTCAGGAGATGGATACCAAAACATTCCAAAGGCTTTATCAATGCACAGTGAAGTCTATTAAGAAGTGGAAGGTATTTGGTACAACACAGACCCTCCCTGGATCAGGACATCGCTCCAAACTGGATGAAAGAGCCAGGAGGAAACTGGTCAGGGAGGCTACCAAGAGGCCTACAGCAACTGTGAAGCCATGTCAGGAACTGAGGACAAAGAGCGGTCATTGTGTTCATGTGACACCAATATCACAAATCCTCCACAAATGTGACTTGTATGGGAAGGTTGTAAGAAAAAAGCCGCTCCTCAAGAAAGGCCACATGCAGTCACCACTGAGCTTTGCCAAAATGCTCCCTGAAGATTCTGAGGCCGCATGGAAAAAGGTGTTCTGGTCAGAGACTAAAATTGAATGATTTGTCCTCAACACTAAACAATATGTCTGGATGGTGAGCTGGATTGGATTTCTGACAAATACCATCATGGCATGGAGGGGGGGATATCCTGTTATTGGGGGGGGGGGGGGGAGATATCCTGTTATGGGGGGTTTCTCTGCATTAGGGACTGGAGCATTTGTCAGGATAGAAGGAAACATGGATGGGGAAAAATACCGTCACATTCTGGAGGAAAATCTGCTGCCCTCTGCCAGAAAGCTGCCAATGGGAAGAAGGTTCACCTTCCAACATGACAACGAGCCAAACCACAGAGCAAACATGAGCCCCCCAGTGGTTGGAGAATGTCCTTGTCAGAGCCCAGACTTAAATCTCACTGAAAATCTGTGGAATGACTTGAGGACTGCAGTCCACAAACGGTCACCATCAAATTTAACTGAGCGCGCAAATACTGCAAAGTCTAGATGTGTAGTAAAGACAAATCCCAACAGACTACAGCCTGGAATTAAAGCAAAGGGTTGGTTCAACAAAACAATGACACAAGGGGGGGGGGGGGGGGGGGGAATCCTTTTTCCAACTCATTGATTCTGTTTTTGAGGTTTTTTTTTCCTGACATGTTGGTGTTCTACCTTTTATTTAGATGGCAGAGTAAATACAGCTGGATAAAACAAAAACGGTGTCTGTCTTCACTTCAGGCTGCAAAGAAACAAAATGTGATTATTTTAAAAAAGTGGGGTTAATCTTTCCTATACCCGCTGTATATTGACCACACAAAGGATCTTCATCATATAACCATCAATGGGGTCACATCACCGCAGCGACATGCCTGGCAAAGCGGCTCTACGTGACCCCAAAATCGAGGCAACTTAGCGCTGTGATCACCTTATTGACCGTTTGGCAGTTATCTTGGTGTGCCGGCAATATACGCTGGAGGCAGGAGGTGTCAACAAGACCACCAGGCCTGTCCGGCAGCAAGACCACCAGGCCTGTCCGGCAGCAAGACCACCAGGCCTGTCCGGCAACAAGACCACCAGGCCTGTCCGGCAACAAGACCACCAGGCCTGTCCGGCAACAAGACCACCAGGCCTGTCCGGCAACAAGACCACCAGGCCTGTCCGGCAACAAGACCACCCGAGCTGTCCGGCAACAAGACCACCCGAGCTGTCCGGCAACAAGACCACCCGAGCTGTCCGGCAACAAGACCACCCGAGCTGTCCGGCAACAAGACCACCCGAGCTGTCCGGCAACAAGACCACCCGAGCTGTCCGGCAACAAGACCACCCGAGCTGTCCGGCAACAAGACCACCCGAGCTGTCCGGCAACAAGACCACCCGAGCTGTCCGGCAACAAGACCACCCGAGCTGTCCGGCAACAAGACCACCCGAGCTGTCCGGCAACAAGACCACCCGAGCTGTCCGGCAACAAGACCACCCGAGCTGTCCGGCAACAAGACCACCCGAGCTGTCCGGCAACAAGACCACCCGAGCTGTCCGGCAACAAGACCACCCGAGCTGTCCGGCAACAAGACCACCCGAGCTGTCCGGCAACAAGACCACCCGAGCTGTCCGGCAACAAGACCACCCGAGCTGTCCGGCAACAAGACCACCCGAGCTGTCCGGCAACAAGACCACCCGAGCTGTCCGGCAACAAGACCACCCGAGCTGTCCGGCAACAAGACCACCCGAGCTGTCCGGCAACAAGACCACCCGAGCTGTCCGGCAACAAGACCACCCGAGCTGTCCGGCAACAAGACCACCCGAGCTGTCCGGCAACAAGACCACCAGGCCTGTCCGGCAACAAGACCACCAGGCCTGTCCGGCAACAAGACCACCCGAGCTGTCCGGCAACAAGACCACCCGAGCTGTCCGGCAACAAGACCACCCGAGCTGTCCGGCAACAAGACCACCCGAGCTGTCCGGCAACAAGACCACCCGAGCTGTCCGGCAACAAGACCACCCGAGCTGTCCGGCAACAAGACCACCCGAGCTGTCCGGCAACAAGACCACCCGAGCTGTCCGGCAACAAGACCACCCGAGCTGTCCGGCAACAAGACCACCCGAGCTGTCCGGCAACAAGACCACCAGGCCTGTCCTGCAACAACCTCCTCCCCCCCAAGTCTGAGGACTGCTGGCATACACAACCGTCACTTATGAAATTCCAATTTTCTTAGCCGTGGATAGAGCAGGGAAACGTCGGGTTCCTTGTCAGGTCATCATTGCCATGAGTCCCTGATGAGACCTCCCATCATTTCCTGTTCTAATGATACAACAGAAAGCAAGGGGGACTCTCAGGGGACACAGCAGTAAAAACCTGCCAGAGGGTTAACTGTCACTTCTCTATCCAATGTTACAGGATAGGTTCACCTTTAAAAAGGAGTGGCAGGGGACAGACGCAGCATCAAACGCCAGACTGAGGCTGCATCCACCTAGGGGAGTATGTTAATTTTTAGAAAGAGAAATATAAACAATGCTAATTTTTATTTTCATGGTAAAAAAAATTGTATTTATTTGTTTTTTGGGGGGGTTTTTTTCAATGTTTTCCATGAAAATAAAAATTTGCATTTTTTATTTTTAATTTTCACAGGAGCCTGTAAAGTCTTGCCCGTGATTAGTGAATTGCAGCACCAGGCTCCCGCAAAATCCTTCCTCCAGCTTTCTAGTTGTACAGAGGAACGGCTTTCAGCTGCAGAACTGGAGGAAGTTACATAGTTAGTCTGGCTGAAAAAAGACAAAATAAAAAAAAAAAGTTAGAATCCTACACCCAGTTGATCCAGAGGAAGTGTCAGTGGAGTAATGGGGATTACCACACTGTACTGTTCCATTGAGAACTACAAGTCCGTCTTCCACCGTGGCAGATGGGACTTGTAATTTATTTATTCACAGATCTCTGCAAATGAATGATACAGCTGTGTAGGAGAAACCCCACCCATTTCTAAAGTGACAGCGGTTGCAGGGGAGAGGAACCCCAGCATGCTGTCACAGAGGGGTGCATTTTGAGGGGGTGTCATTTGCACCACGTGACACCCTAAATACGAGTGCATCATGGTGCCAAATGAGTGCTGGTTGGGAGTGCTCTTTAACCCCCCTGGCGGTATTCCCGGGGTTAACTTTCAGCAACAGAAGCGGAAACCCCGAGCTACACTCAGGAATACACTGCAGCGTTGCTCCGGGATCCCTCCAGCTCTTACCTTGTCCTGCGCTCCCGCGATGTCCCCCCTGCAGCGTTCCCAGCAACGTCCTCCAGCCGATGCCGGCATCTGTCTTCAGGGTTCCGTTCCCTGCGAGCGCCGGGACATACGGGGGACGGAACTGGCGGGAATTTCAAAAATGTAAAAAAGTGACATTCACTAAAATCACATAGTATAACATTCCTGTATCAAACCATTTCACATACATTTTGTCCCGAGTGCTTTGTCCGGCGCCCTGCCTGCATTTTTACTGTTCTTTCTGCCTGGAAACCGAGAAACGTCCATGGCGTCCAAAAAGCGTCCCTTTAGGTCAGACGCGGTTTTAGACCGGCTAGAGAACAGCGATAGTAAATCAGAACCACTTGCAGAATTGAGTGATAATGATTCGTGGGGGAAATTCCTCATCAGACACTGAAAACGATTCTGCGACTTTGCTCAGCGATGTGCGAACTTGGCGCTATATTTCACATTTCAGTGTTTTTGGTTTGATTATATTATTGAATTAAATTTATTATTAGATTATTAATTTATTATATTATAATTTTGTATTTCAAATTTTATCATCCCCGGGATGTTTACTAGACTCTTGTTCGGACAGATTTCAGTGAGTTATTCCTAAAAATTACAGGCCTACAATAAAAAAAAAAAAACTACATATTTCCATGCAAAAAAAGGTACCGCTTTGAGCACAGAAATACTGACATCATCAGACCGCTAGGGAGGGTAACAAAAGCTGTACATTAGGAAACAGTCTCATGGTCTGGTCATATTTTATTAAAAAGCATTACATATCTTACAAACAAAGTGTGCAAAACAAAAACTGAATTCATGATTAATTGCACTAAGCCACATGCAGAAACTTACACTCCAAAAACTACCTAAAAAGTTACGTTCTCCGTCATCGGGAGCCTTTAAAAACGTCTCCGCCCACACCGACTTCTCCTCCCACACCGACTTCTCCGCCCACACCGACTTCTACGAACGCCTCGTACACAGCAGAGCGCCAACCGCACAGGGAAGAAGCGGAATCGACTCTGAAGAACGACTTGAACTTCTTCCACACCGAGAAAAGGGGGAGGGGCACGTTCAGTGATTTATAGCCCTGAGCTCGGTAAAGCCAGTTTTGCGATTTCTTCCAATAGTTTAGGCCAAGCTGGCCCGTGCAGACCGCTTCCTGGACATGCGGCTGCTGTCAGTGCAGTGTGAACTGTATGCTACATACCGTATACCACGATGTGTTCCAACAGCAATTCGGGGACTTCCTGACACATTCCTGGAACAGAATCCAGTTGGGCCGAGTGCTGCTCAGCCATTCACAGGAAGCCTTGTTTTTTCAATCAAGGAATACAAGGCTTCCTTCAATTCAACCGAGAGGTAGAGATGGTGACGTCACGTTTGCCTCTCTCTCCACCTCAGCCATTCATAGGAAGCCTTGTTTTTTTTTTAATCAAAGAATACAAGGTTTCCTCTGATTTCCCTGAGAGGTGGAGATGGTGACATCACATTTGCCTCTCCACCTCAGCCATTCAGAGGAAGCCTTGTTTTTTTAATCAAGGAATACAAGGCTTCCATCAATCCCCCCGAAAGGTAGAGATGGTGACGTCACGTTTGCCTCTCTCTCCACCTCAGCCATTCATAGGAAGCCTTGTTTTTTTTTTTAATCAAAGAATACAAGGTTTCCTCTGATTCCCCTGAGAGGTGGAGATGGTGACGTCACGTTTGCCTTTCCACCTCAGCCATTAAGAGGAAGCCTTGTAATCCTTGATAAAAAAAAAAACAAAAAAAAAAAAAAAAAACACACACAAGTCTTTCTGTGAATGGCTGGGCATCACTCAGACCAGCTGGATTTTTTTTTTTTTTTCTTTTGGAACAGGATGTCCCCGTACCGCTACGCTGCATACTGCGCTGATGCCATGTAGTTTATACAGCGTGAACATTGTCAGTATGAAATAGTTCATTTGGGCCAGCTTGGCCCAATAGGACTGTTCCAAGTGTAAGCAAAGCTGGAGTAAGGCTTTAACGTCCGCAGGAGAGCTGTATGAACCCTGAACCCCGGACCGGATATCAGAGCTCATTAGCCGCATCTGCCCCCAAGAGCACGGCAGCACCTCCCCCATCCTCATTTCAACTGACTGGTGGTAAGAGCACAGGTTTGCTGGTAGAAATTAAAGAGGCCCTGTCACCTTGCCCATTTTACTCACCATTAGTGCCCATTCACACCACTGCATTAGGAAACACACACGTGTTGTTAAAACGCCAATGCATGGTAATACAATGAACAATGCGTTTTACATGTTTTCTTGGTGCGGGCAAATGGGAAATATGGAATTAGGACTTGAAAAATGCACCGATCAAACGCACAGTGTGTTTTCAGGGCATTTTCCATGTGTTGCATTGGATTACAATGTAATGCATTATGCAGGATTTCTCTAAAAATGCAACACACTGCCCTCTGACACAATGCACGGATGTGGGGAGCTCCATAGACGAATGGAGTTTTGGGGCGCTCTTAGCACGCTGTGCTCCTGCATTGTGCCGTACCTAAATCACAATGGTGTGAATGGGCCCTCATTTGGTTGGAGCCACCGCATAATATATGGTGCTTTTGCGTATGAAGGATCATGTGACCTCTTGGCTGATCACTAGGCCTGTGCACTGCCACGTAATTGGGGAGGGCGATATTATTGCTCGCTGAAAGCCCAAAACACCAGTTGACCCTCCTTGGTAGTTTACAACACAGAGGAAGGAGCGTTGGTGAGGGAGGGGCCTGAAGAAATGGAGTAAACTGGTTGGCTTCAGAGTCCCTGGCAAGAATGAGGCAACGTGACGGTATATTTAAAGCAGAACTCCGGGCACAGAGATTTTGTCTAAACAAATGTTACCTAAAGGTGTAATGAATATCCAGATCACTGCTCAGTATTAAAACCAGTACATTTCTTTCTTACCAGATAGCACAGCTCCCACTAAACCTCTGGCCCACACAAGATAAGACCGCAGCACGACTGTCGTTTTTGTCTCCCCTTCCCCTTAGCCATTCACAGAAGGCTGTGTATTCTGGTTTGCAGGATGCCTCCGAGGCTTGTAAATCACTGAACAGCGACCTCTTTCCCCGGAGAACCGCTTTTAAAAAAAAAAAAAAATGGAAAGCCTTGAAGAGCAAAGCTGACCACCTGGTGAACTACAATCTACAATCGGTCTGTCCATCGACTTCGGAGGTGCAAGTTGTCATACATCCATGGCCTGCAAAACTAAAATGCGTCTTCCCAGCTGAGTGCTTCAGTGGAAATCCTGGACCGTCGGAGCTCTGGACGCAGGCCGGCGCTATGTTAGTGGTTGCTTTGTCAATGTTAGAATGTGCTGTGTTAGTGTGACATTGACAAACTGGGACACTGTCATGGGTTAAGCAGAAACACAGGGTGAAAAACATTCAAAAAGGGAAAAAAAAAAAAAAAATAAAAAAAAATCAGGGAAGGATCCCAAAGTGGCTACATGTTCCCGGAGTCTCCGGCCGGCTCGCCAACAATACTGCTGCGGCTCATTCTATAGGATGCGAAGGACGTCTATACGATATTATACGTGATAAATCTCCATTTGCTCATCAGAAATTTGTGATCGGAAAAAAAAAAAAAATAAAAACTTCCCGGATGTCTTCTGATCTGAAGGGAAGAATGTAACGGATGGAAAGAGATTTTCAAAAGCACTATAGTAATACGATGGATTCATTTCAAAGCTAAAACTCTGGGAAATTGGAACATAAAGTCTAAAGTACTCGAGTTGTCAGTCTGGGGCAAATTTCCGGCCTCCTCCTCTGATAGGACAGTAGAGGCTTCTGAGAAGAGTCCATCATCTCTCTGCAAACCGTCTCAGAGCTTGTCGTCTGTCATTTCCAAAAACTGTGCGTACACGTCCCTCGTGCATTCTCCTTTCTGGTTGAACTGGAATTTGTAGTAGCTGCCGTCTGCACAGATTGCTGAAAGAGAAGGGAGATGTCAGGCCCTGAGGAAGGGTCCTACAGCCCGATAACTGGAGCAGGGAGATGTCAGGCCCTGAGGAAGAGTCCTACAGCCCGATAACTGGAGCAGGGAGATGTCAGGACCTGAGGAAGAGTCCTACAACCCGATAACTGGAGCAGGGAGATGTCAGGACCTGGAGCAGGGAGGTGTCAGGACCTGAGGAA
Organism: Staurois parvus; assembly: GCF_062004578.1. Lineage (NCBI taxonomy): Eukaryota > Metazoa > Chordata > Amphibia > Anura > Ranidae > Staurois > Staurois parvus. The sequence continues at coordinate 18,345 of NW_028319383.1, read as the reverse complement.
GAGTCCTACAGCCCGATAACTGGAGCAGGGAGATGTCAGGACCTGGAGCAGGGAGGTGTCAGGACCTGAGGAAGAGTCCTACAGCCCGATAACTGGAGCAGGGAGGTGTCAGGACCTGAGGAAGGGTCCTACAGCCCGATAACTGGAGCAGGGAGGTGTCAGGACCTGAGGAAGAGTCCTACAGCCTGATAATTGGAGCAGGGAGATGTCAGGACCTGAGGAAGGGTCCTACAGCCCGATAACTGGAGCAGGGAGGTGTCAGGAGCTGAGGAAGAGTCCTACAGCCTGATAACTGGAGCAGGGAGATGTCAGGACCTGAGGAAGAGTCCTACAGCCTGATAATTGGAGCAGGGAGGTGTCAGAACCTGAGGAAGAGTCCTACAGCCTGATAACTGGAGCAGGGAGGTGTCAGGACCTGAGGAAGGGTCCTACAGCCTGATAACTGGAGCAGGGAGGTGTCAGGACCTGAGGAAGAGTCCTACAGCCTGATAACTGATTGCTGGAGAAGGGAGAGGTTTGTGAATTGTATTGATGTATATTGAAGATGAACCCCAGTCAGGCAGCCAAATACAAGGGTGTAATACATTCAGTGTAATACAAAGTATTCAGACCCCCTTCACTTTTTTCAATGTTATGTTGCAGCCTGATACTACAGTGCTTTAAATTCATTATTTTTCCCCATTAATCTACACTCAGTACTCCATAATGACGAAGTGAAAACAGAATTTTAGAAATGTTTGCAAATGTAAGGAAAAGGAAAAACTGAAATATCACATTGACATAAGTATTCAAACCCTTTGCCACAGCATTTGTTTATCTCAGGTGCCTGCCGTTTCGCTTGATCATTGCTGAGATGTTTCTACACCATGATTGGAGTCCATCTGTGATACATTAAATTGATTGGACATGATTTGGAAAGGCACACACCTCTCTATAAAAGGCCTCACAGCTGACAATGTATACTGCATCAGAGCAAAATCCATGAGGTCTAAGGAACTGCTGGCAGAGCTCAGAGACAGGATTATTGCAAGGCACAAATGTGGGAAAGGCTACAAATCTGCTGCACTGAAGGTTCCCAAGAGCACAGTGGCCTCCATAATTCTCAAGTGGAAGACGTTTGGCACAACTAGGACTCTTCCAAGAGCTGGTCACCCAGCCAAACTAGGCAATCAGGGGAGAAGGGAGTAAAAGAAGTGACCAAGTACCTGATGGTCACTCTGACTGAGCTCCAGAGATCCTGTATGGAGTTGGGATAAAGTTCCAGAAGGACAACCATCACTGCAACCCTCCACCGATCTGGACTGGATCTGGCAGAGTGGCTTCTCCTCACAACACATGAAAGCCTGCTTGGGAATTTACAAAAAAGCACCTGAAGGACTCTCAGATCGTGAGGAACAAGTCACTGGTCTGATTAAACCAAGATTGAATGGATTGGCCTCAATTCTAAATGTTATGGCTGCTCATCACCTGCCCAGTACTATCCCAACAGTGAAGCATGGTGGTGGCAGCAGCATGCTGTGGGGGTGATTTTCAGCAGCAGAGATTGGTCTGAGTTAAGGAAATGCTGAATGGAGCAAAAGTACAGAGCGATCCTCAATGAAAACCTGTTCCACAGCACTCAGGACCCCAGACTGGGCTGAAGTTTCACCTTCCAACATGACAATGATCCTAAGCACACAGCCAAGACAACACAGGAGTGGCTTAGGGACAACTTTGTGAATGTCCTAGAGTTGCCCAACCAGAGCCCTGACTTGAACCCTATTAAACATGAGACCTGAAAATGGCCGTCCACTGATGGTCCTCATCCAACCTGACTGAGCTGGAGAGGATTTGCAAAGAAGAATGACAGAAAATCCCCCAATCCAGGTGTCACTGGAACCAATCTTGTGGTGTCATTCCCAAAAGAGACTCGAGGCCGGAATTGCTGCCAAAGGGGCTTCAACAAAGTACTGAGTACAAAGTACATGAGAGATTTTCCCTGTTAATAGATTCACAGACATTTCTAAATGTCTGTTTTCGGTTTGTCATTATGGGGTACCGAGTGAAGATTAATGGAAAAAGAAAAATATTTGAAATCACTGTAGTATCCGGCTGCAACATAACATTGAGAAAAGTGAAGGGGGTCTGAATACTTCATGAATGCCCTGTATATAGCAGTCGTATTACCTGCTAGAGAGCAGGGAGAACTCAGCGATTGCTGCTGGTGGCTATAACCAAATGCTAAAAATCAGACATCCTGGTTGTACCCAAGTTGATCGATGGATCAAATCTCGGCTGGTCCCTGCGGAAGCAAACAAGATTTGACCCATCTATAGCCAGATTTAGCCCTCAAAATTTCACTCATGGACTCAACAGCCAACCAACCTGCAGCAGTTCAGATGACCCACCCTGACCTCACCTGCAGATGCAGCGTGTGTTTGAATGAAGGCGACAATCTATTTCTTCAGCCGGCCATACACGGGTCCAATTCTGAAAGAACTTTCTTTTGAAAATCTTTTCTAAGTATTTTTGTTCTAAATTTCCCACCATTAGTGGAGCCGCAGCAACGGCCGATTTTCGAGTGACCATCGAATTTGAGTAATCGGACATGTTGGAAATTTTTTTTGAAAAACGAACAAATTTCTAATCAATGATGGGAGAATCGTGTGAGAATGTAATTGAAAAAGAAATGAGCTGTGACCTGAAAAGAAAATTCTTGGCTACGAAAATTCTTTTCTGTAGCCACATTAAAGGCTTGGCTGGTCGAATTTCAAAATTAATGGTGGCACCTGTGCCGGGACTCACTTTGGGTGGGGGGCCCATGGAACACAGCTCACTTTGGAGAGGTGGGGAGACCCCTGTCTCAGCTCCCCAAATCCCTCTTATGTGTAAGTCACCCTGTGCCTGTTAGGGGTACAGGGTGATCTGTACTAATATTGGGGTGGGGGGTTGTTGATTGTTTGGTGTTATGTGGTTGCATCCCATTGTTCTATTGTGTGTCTGGCTTGGGAGCAAACTATTATGGGATGTATGTGTATGTGTATTGGCTTGATGGTGGGGGGGGGGGTCCCCAGCAGCTCTCCCTCCTGATGGGACTGATAGATTGCCCCACCCTGTCTCATTATGCAGGGAGGGGGGATTGTCCCCTGAGTGTATATATCTTGTATCTGTGTTAAAATAAACTAGTCTACTTCCTGGTTTACTTCAAGACTGGTGTCGGCTAGTCTCGTATGGTCTGCTGTGGTGTCTGTTGTCGGTGTTTGGACAGGGAAGCGTATCCTAACGGGAGTACCCAAGTGCAGTCGGGGTCAGCATCATCGGATTACAAAATGCATGAAATTTCCGATTTTCTACAGAAAATTCATCCGGATTTCGACCCATGTATGGCCTGCATTAGACTTGCCATTACCTATAACAGAGTTCGGCTCTGTTCCAAAGGCACAAATACAAGGCGATCCGGAAGGGACCTGAAACTTGGAGAAACTCCATTTGGAGCTGAAGTACTTGGGAAGGAAACTGGCCGATGCCAAACTGTAGGGAAAAAAAAAAGTGAAAAGTCAAGAGACACATTGTAAAATACCATCTAATAATCATCCTGCAGGTAGAACTGGAAAACACAAAAAAACACGACTACAATGCGACCAGCACACTGTGCTACTACCTGTCACCACCAGAGATACAAAACCTCTATAACCGCAGCAATCAAATGCTGAAACGTTGCAGAAAGTCAGTTTGATCGAACATAAATCAGGACGTTAGAGTCACAAACTGTCCTTTTTGTTCATTTATCCAGCTTTGTGTGTTTGCAGAGTGCAGCGCTCGGATTTAACAGAAAGGCCCAATGGCAGTGCAGAATCTTTATTAATCCACAGATAAGTATTACACTCCAATGACATGTCAGGTAGGCAGAAGGAGTTACTTCCTGCTGATCCCTCCTCCATGTCACCTGTGGTTTTGCATGCTTCCTCAGACCAGCGACACAGATCCGCTGCCAGGAATACATTTCGGGGGCCGTGCTCTTTCATCAGCCTTATATGATCCGAATCCCAGCCACGGCACCACCTGCCTGGTGTTTGCATGTTCTCCCTGTGCCTGCGTGGGTTTCCTCCGGGTACTCCGGTTTCCTTCTACACTCCAAAGACATGCTGGTAGGTGAATTGGCTCCTGTCTAAATTGTCCCTAGTGTGTGTATGTATGAATGTGAGTTAGGGACCTTAGATTGTACGCCCCTTGAGGGTTAGGGACCTTAGATTGTACACCCCTTGAGGGTTAGGGACCTTAGATTGTACACCCCTTGAGGGTTAGGGACCTTAGATTGTACGCCCCTTGAGGGTTAGGGACCTTAGATTGTACACCCCTTGAGGGTTAGGGACCTTAGATTGTACACCCCTTGAGGGTTAGGGACCTTAGATTGTACACCCCTTGAGGGTTAGGGACCTTAGATTGTACACCCCTTGAGGGTTAGGGACTGATGTGAATGTACAATATATATGTAAAGCGCGGAGTAAATTGACGGCGATATATAAGTACCTGAAATAAACGATCCAGAGTTCTAACACCGCCCTGACCTGCTGCCTGGTGGTCACTGCAAAGAGAGGGATCAGCAGGAAATATCCCCTTTCATCTACCCGCCACGTAACGAATACTTATGGTCTTCCTATGGATTATTAAAGATTCTTCACCGGGGCGCTCAACCCTTTTGAAGAGCGAGAGCCACTGAAGTGATTTGGTAACCAGTTGCGGGCCACAATAAAATTTCTCATTTTTTTATTTTGAATAGCATAATGGGCATGGAGATGATGATGAAGAGGAGGGAGGAGGAGGAGCCAGACTGGTTGCAGGAGGAATCTGTGTATCCTGTATATTCCGCCTCCCCTCCTGTTTAATTGTAAAACAAGATGTGACAGAAGGTCGCACAGGCCGCCCTGCGGCATGGGGAGAGGTTGCCATTGCCAGTGGTTGGGGGTGTGGTGTTGGTGGTGTTAGTGGTAATAACAGGTCTCAACTATGGGGATTTACCCCCCCCCCCCAAATTGCAAATTTAAATGAGCCCTTACTGTTCAGAGCCCCCTATAAGGCTGCTTTTACACCGATGTGCTGCGGTTTATCTGCACCACGGCTGCGGCACTCCAGACCAGAGGCTTTCCTGCAGGTTAGCTGCGCTCTGCCATAGACTTCTATCTTGTGGGGGTGGGTGCACTTTCTGAATGAATGTGAGTTATGGACCTTAGATTGTACGCCCCTTGAGGGTCAGGGACCTTAGATTGTACGCCCCTTGAGGGTCAGGGACCTTAGATTGTACGCCCCTTGAGGGTCAGGGACCTTAGATTGTACGCCCCTTGAGGGTTAGGGACCTTAGATTGTACGCCCCTTGAGGGTTAGGGACCTTAGATTGTACGCCCCTTGAGGGTCAGGGACCTTAGATTGTACGCCCCTTGAGGGTTAGGGACCTTAGATTGTACGCCCCTTGAGGGTTAGGGACCTTAGATTGTACGCCCCTTGAGGGTTAGGGACCTTAGATTGTACGCCCCTTGAGGGTTAGGGACTGATGTGAATGTACAATATATATGTAAAGCGCGGAGTACATTGACGGCGCTACAGAAGTACCTGAAATAAATACTCGCTAGCACAGGGTCGAAGGGGTTAAAGCAAGCAGTGAGGAAGCAATACCCTAACCACCTGTCCAATGCTCTCTGAAGAACGATCCGAACAAGGACAGCTAATCAGAGACCAATGTACGTGTGAACAAGGCCTTACACCCTACAGACTTTCATTTACACTAAAAAGTAAAAACACAAGACAGAAAAAAAAAAAATCAGTCTCTCAAACTTGGAAAATGCGCCCGTCACCGTAACTCTAAGCAGCAAATGCAATGGCCGTCGCAGTGATACAGAAACTATGTACATCGCTATGTGGCCCCCATACCTGGACTGTTTGTTCCTCTTTGGATCTTCTGCTGCGAAGATGTGCACCGTCCCGTGATCACTGGAAACGCAGATCAGAGAGGCGTCCTCGTTGAAGTTGATGCTATAAGATATCAAAAGGTGGTAGTCAGGCGGCTTCCTATTACACACCTTCATCCAGCGACCATAAGAAATACGCATGGCTTTCATTAACCCCTTCCCGTCCGCCCTATAGTAGAAGTAGTGCTACAGGGCGGCACGGGGTGTGCAGAATCACATGCATATATACGTGATCTTGCATTTTCGGGGTGGGAGGCGCGCGCGCCCTACCCGCGCCGACATTCGTGGCTGTCAATCACCGGGTCCCAGCTGGTGATTACCCAGCATCTCCAACAGGGGGGAAAACTGTTAGTAAACAAAACAGATCTCTCCCGTCAGCTCTGGCACAATGCTTTGCATGACTGTGCACACAGACACTGCCCAAGTAAAAAAAGCACACAGTTAACCCTTTGATTGCCCCAGATGTTAACCCCTTCCTGCTCAGTGCCATTAGTACAGTCTCAGTGCTTTTTCTTAGCACTGATCACTGTGTTGGTGTCTCTGGGGATGTCAGTGACACCAAGTCAGTTACCTCCCAGTGTCAGAATGCCCGCCGCAGTCCCGCTATAAAGTCGCTGATCGCCATTACTAGTAAAAATAAAAATTCCAGTATCTATACCGCCATTTGTAGACGCTATAGCTTTCATGTAAACCAATTAATTTACATGTATTGGTATTTATTTTTTTTTTTTTTTAGCAAAGACAGAGCAGAATACATTTTGGCGGTGGATTATACCGCGTTTTTTTTCAGGACAAATTGGGCTTTCATTTGGTGGTAATTGGTAATTGATATCTCCTGATTTTTTTTTATTATTATTATCAATGGAAAACGGCCCCAAAATAGTAAAAAAAAACAAAAAAACAAAATTTAAATTTAGCTGTGTGTTTCTTGTTACTACCATAACCTATCACCAAAGAACAACCCAAAATAAATTCTCCAGCCCTTGACGGTCGCAGCGATACCATATATGTGTATGTTATTTGTTGTTTTTACCCGGAGTACAGCCCAGAATAGTGCGCATTCTGTGTTTTTTTTTTGTTTAACCTAAAAACATAGACATTGATACCAATTAAATAAAAAAAAAAAATCCTGACCTTTGACCCTGACCCAAACACTTACCCTGGCACTGAACTAGATCAAATCTTGATCTAGGTAGTTTTTTCTTTAATTTAATATTTATTTTTTAATAAACAATTCCCCCCCCCACCCTCTATGCCAGGAGTTAGAGAGATACAATGTATCTCTCTCCTCCATTCATAAAAGGGGGAAAAAAACGAGCTGCACAGTGACTGATCACTGTGATAGCCAGTCAGAGGCTATCACAGCAATCATGTGACCCGGAATCGGGAGTCTGGGGTCCCGATTGTTAGAACGTGACCCGGGGCTCTCAGTGTCACCCCGGTCTCTGTGCTGGGAGCACGGTGAGCTCCCTGCAGAAAGTAAGGTACGCAAATACACGGCCCCACGGAAAAAAGCCCAGTTCTTTCAATTGTGTGATGTCGGCATGAAGGGGTTCAGCAGCACATGTAGGCGCTACCTAGGGCGGTACTACATGCAAATTCAGTCTGCCTAGGAACACCCACTCCTCCAGACTGACATCCACCCATCAAGACATTTTCATATTTGCATAACTCCTCCCCTCCTACCAGCCATGATCTGCCCGCACTGCATAAAGAAGCGCAGAGACCCTGTGATGACATCAACTGGCTGATGAGGATATCAAGAAACGTTCTTCCTTCAAGCCATGGTTGAAGGAAAGAAATTTGCATAATGTATGGCCTGCGTAAGCCTTTCATGTTTCATGAGATGCCCAGATATCTACAGGGATCCCATGTTTCTGCTTTTACAACATTTAGACTGATCACATGACGATTACACCACATAATTCCACCATAGTCTCTGTACTCAGGAACTTCCCAGGACAACCTCAGTATTTACAGAAGAAAAAGCAGGTATCAGACTGCAAGCAGCTTGCCGTGGAACGCCCATCACTGGCCCTGGAGGAAACTCATCTCAGCAGGGTGGTTAGGACTTCGCCAAGTACTACTCTCAGCAGGGTGGTTAGGACATCGCCAAGTACTACTCTCAGCAGGGTGGTTAGGACATCGCCAAGTACTACTCTCAGCAGGGTGGTTAGGACATCGCCAAGTACTACTCTCAGCAGGGTGGTTAGGACATCGCCAAGTACTACTCTCAGCAGGGTGGTTAGGACATCGCCAAGTACTACTCTCAGCAGGGTGGTTAGGACATCGCCAAGTACTACGCTCGGCAGGGTGGTTAGGACATCACCAAGTACTACTCTCAGCAGGGTGGTTAGGACATCGCCAAGTACTACTCTCAGCAGGGTGGTTAGGACATCGCCAAGTACTACTCTCAGCAGGGTGGTTAGGACATCGCCAAGTACTACTCTCAGCAGGGTGGTTAGGACATCACCAAGTACTACTCTCAGCAGGGTGGTTAGTGTCACGATCGCAAGATCGCCGCCACCAACATGCGACAATCTCACGACCGCTGCCACCAATATGTCACGATCGCAGCCTCAGACCCCAGACCTTCTCACCAAACTCGTGACCGAAGGACCGGCCGATCCAGACTGCGATGTGACATGCATAACAATGCCACACCCAACACAGCAATTTTCCAGCTAATGTATTTCAATCTGTGCCTGCAGCCTGGATGCGCTTGTTACTGGGTCGGGTTAATTATGCCACTAACCCTTCACTGCAACCCCCCTTTTTTGTACAGAGAAAGGGGAAACTCTCTTTATCAAATATACACTGTAATGATTGAAAAGTCATCTGTCCAATACGGTCACCGCAGGCCGATTGGGCAGAGGATTAAATAAACACAGTAGCGTCTCTTTAGAGGCAGGAATTCGTAAATTGCAAGTAAGCGCTTTAGAAACAGTTTAACACTTTCAGAAAGAAAGATTTATTACTAAAAGAGTCAAACAGGTGCAATAAAATATTTACAGAAAAAGATGTAAGAGATATATATATATATATATATATATATATATACACACACACACACAAATAACCACAGCACAGCAAAGAGATATCAGAGAGGAAGTTAAAGGGTTAAGTTACTTGCCAATTAAGCCTTAGCCGTAAGCAGATCCAAAGTTTCAGAGCAAAGGGTCTCCCCAGGTGGTATATTGATGTTACAATTGGGAGATGTCTTCAACTTAACTTTTTAGGCCTGCTAGCCTGTGTTTTAAAATCCCCCAGCAGGGGGGTGGCTCTGAGTAACTGACCAATACTCTGTTTAGGGAGGGGTCGTCGGGCGGACTCTGAATTAGAACCAACATCTTCATAATCCATGATATGAAACATAGGGGACAAACTGACCTGAGGAATGCTCATTTAATTCTGTCACCTAAGCTGCTAGGTCTTATGAGGTTACAATCTCAACTCCTGGGAAAAGCTGCCTTATCTCGGTTATGAAGTGAGAGATTCCACAGGTTCCTGGGCAGGGCGGCTCTGTCTCTCTTGGGGGGCTTTGTAGCTCTGGGCCCCCTGCTGCTCTACCTGCCAGTGACACTTAACACACATACATCTGTCACTGTGCCTCTCAGTAAGGGAGGGGGAAGGAGAATGAGAAACACAACATATACACCGTACCAAGATGGAGGTGCCTACAAAATGGCTGAACTGTGTACTTCACTATGTTTTGCGCAGTTTTTGCGACCGTTAGGACATCACCAAGCAGGGTGGTTAGGACATCACCAAGCACTACTCTCAGCAGGGTGGTTAGGACATCACCAAGCACTACTCTCAGCAGGGTGGTTAGGACATCACCAAGCACTACTTTCAGCAGGGTGGTTAAGACATCACCAAGTACCAGGGGCGGACTGACCATTCGAGCATTCGGGCACTGCCCAAGGGCCTGGGGTCAGTAGGGGGCCCCATGAGATGCCCCTGGTACCTTTTATAGGCTTTTTTTGGGTGTGCTTTGAGTGTGGGCAAGGACACAGGGGCCCCATGATCCCCTATTGCCCGGGGGCCCCATGAGTTGTCAGTCCGCCCTTGCCAAGTACTCTCAGCAGGGTGGTTAGGACATCACCAAGTATTCCAGCAAACTCTCACCAGTAAATATTTGCAGCCTGCGATCCTCTCCGCAGTTCCTGGATTAAGTGCCCGGACGTCGTGTCGAATATCCGGATGAGGGTTCCCTGTGGTGATAAAGATGCTTCAGTCAGGTGACAGAAATTCACTCCTATTCATTTTACACCCAGCCCCCACCCAGATATCCACCCAACCCTGCAGATGCTGACGACGCCAACCACTCTGAAGGATTCTCATAGGATTTGGGATCCTCAGCTTTCCCAGGATCCTGAAGAAGGGCCCAGTGATGTCATCAGCACTTACAGGAAATGCCAGAAGTTGGGGAGTAACGAGGGAGTCCTGTTTACACTTTTTTTTTTCCTTCCTTCGTTGTCTTCACGTTTGTTTTTTTTACTTAAGGGGGAGGGGGAAATGGGTGCAAGATAAGTGCTGACAGCTGAATGTAAAAGAATTGCCGGCAATTAAAAAAATAATTTTAAAAACGGCATGGGGTCTCCCCTCCCATCCACACCAAGCCCTTTGGGTCTGGTATGGATTTTGAAGGGAACTCCCACGCCAAAATTTTTTTTTTTTTTTTTTTTTTTTTTTTAAAAAGGGCGTGGCGATCCCTCCCCAAAATCCATACCAGACTCTTATCCGAGCATGCAGCTCGGCAGGTCAGGAACCTCCTGAACCATACCAGGCCACATGCCCTCTACATGGGGGGTTGATTTGGAGCTGAGGGGGTTCCCCTCCTTTGTTGCCTTCACGTTTGTTTTTTTACATAAGGGGGGAGAATGGGTGCAAGGTAAGTGCTCCTGGCACCCCCAGATCTCTCCCATCCATTACCATGATCAGTCACCATAAAGGCGCTCTGACCTTCTCTGAAGCGGTGGCGATTCTGGTCCCTTGAAGGTTAAGAGCGATGCAGCTTAGCACTCCCTCGTGGGCTGGGATGTCAACGGGAGGCTTCTCGGTGCTGGCTAGGTCCACAATCTGCACATGGCCGGTGTGAGCGCCGGGGAACGCCAGGAATGAGTTGTTACTGTTCGGACACAGGACACACAGGCCTTTAGGAGGAGAGGACACTACATTAGTGCGGGAAATGGCATATTCCTTCCTGGGGATTGTAAAGCCAAGTTTTTTTTTTTTTTTTTCAAATTAAAAGTAACTTATTTTTACATGTTTACTGCATCATTTCTTCATTACAGAGATTGGTGGGTTCTTTATGTTCTTACAGCTGAATTCCAGGAATTCAACCACTTTGTAAAAATTGAAGGCACGCGGAGTTAAGTCCAAGGAGCTGCGTGACACCTCCTGGGCTTCTCTATCATTTAGATCTGACAGGTTTATTGCTCTGTCACTCAGGGCTGTGAGGGAGGAGAAAGGCACACACAGCAGCTATGCCCACCACTCCCCTCCTCTGCTGCCCATTCTGAGAAGCCTTTGTATTGTGTGAATGTGTTCACATAACACAAAGGCTTCTGTGAATGGCCAGGAGCAGGGGAGGGGAGGGGTGGGCATAGCAGCTGCAGCAACTCTCCTATTCAAGATGCAGAGCTCAGGAGGATGCAGAGCTATAAAGCTGATTGATATAAAAGAGCTAATCCCAGGAGGTGTCATGCACCTCGCTGGACTTAAAGCAGAGCTCTAAAGTGTAAAAAAATAAGTCGGTAGCCTCAAAAAAAAAAAAAAAAAAAAAAGCTGTAGCTGCTGACTTCTAGAAAACAAACCCCCACCAAAAACAAAACAAACCCCCACCAAAAACAAAACAAACCACCACCAAAAACAAAAAAAACCCTCACCAAAACGAAAAAACTCCTGTCCCTCGGTCCAGCGGTGTCCTCGCTGCACCCAGTTTCATTGGCCGTCCTCTGTCCCTGGCATCTTAAGTGCAGGCACCTGGCTGTGACAGCTTGCAGCTTCACAGCCGGGTGCCCGGTGCGCATGCATAAGTAGCGCTGCGCCTTGTGAATGGTCCCATAGTCTTCTGGGACCTGTCGTGTCATGAAGACCTATGGAGAGGGAGGACAACTTCCACTTCCAATTGCCTAGGCAATTGCAGCAGAAGTGGTAGCGGGAACCTGTCAAAATCGGCTACCCACTCCCCAAAAGGTGCCAATTCTTAACGGGGAGTGGGGGACGAGGCCTTAAAGTGGAACTTCCCCTTTTGGGTGGAGCTCCGCTTTAACTCCGTGTGCCTTCATATTTTTTTTTTTTTACAAAGATGCTGAATTGCTAGATTTCAGCTTTAACCAAACAAGAACAGAAAAACGTGCATTAAGAAGGATAAACGGTAAAGCACAATCACAGCACAGCATACCTCGGCAGAGGACAGAGACTGCTTATATAATAGGCAAGGATGGCTGCCCCCAAGTACATCTAGTTTTACGTATGAAAAAACATCTCTAAAACACACATTACATTATAATAAACTGATGACTTTCATAATCACTATTTATAACCATCCATAGGTATATGGTACACATTCAAATATAAAAATGTACATCAGTCAGCTGTCAATCATCCATCTCTCTGGTAGTTTACATAAAAATAACAGAATAATAATAATGGACTGAGCATAAGCAGGCGATAGGTCGGCCCACCGGACAGCCCGAGTGGTCGGCCCACCGGACAGCCCGAGTGGTCGGCCCACCGGACAGCCCGAGTGGTCGGCCCACCGGACAGCCCGAGTGGTCGGCCCACCGGACAGCCCGAGTGGTCGGCCCACCGGACAGCCCGAGTGGTCGGCCCACCGGACAGCCCGAGTGGTCGGCCCACCGGACAGCCCGAGTGGTCGGCCCACCGGACAGCCCGAGTGGTCGGCCCACCGGACAGCCCGAGTGGTCGGCCCACCGGACAGCCCGAGTGGTCGGCCCACCGGACAGCCCGAGTGGTCGGCCCACCGGACAGCCCGAGTGGTCGGCCCACCGGACAGCCCGAGTGGTCGGCCCACCGGACAGCCCGAGTGGTCGGCCCACCGGACAGCCCGAGTGGTCGGCCCACCGGACAGCCCGAGTGGTCGGCCCACCGGACAGCCCGAGTGGTCGGCCCACCGGACAGCCCGAGTGGTCGGCCCACCGGACAGCCCGAGTGGTCGGCCCACCGGACAGCCCGAGTGGTCGGCCCACCGGACAGCCCGAGTGGTCGGCCCACCGGACAGCCCGAGTGGTCGGCCCACCGGACAGCCCGAGTGGTCGGCCCACCGGACAGCCCGAGTGGTCGGCCCACCGGACAGCCCGAGTGGTCGGCCCACCGGACAGCCCGAGTGGTCGGCCCACCGGACAGCCCGAGTGGTCGGCCCACCGGACAGAAGGACCCAACTCAACAGACAAACTTTCAGCACCACATACCCATGACCCCGAGCCGTTACCTTTAGGGTTGTAGCAGGTTTCAAAGACGTGCAGCTGATGGGGGTTGTGTGTGAAGGTGAACACTTTGATCATAGAGTCCAAAACCACCACAATTCTGAAACACAGAAGACATGGAAATGAGAAGTCACTGCGAGAACAGAGCCAAGAAAATAAAAAAGGTCTAATGAACCAGTTCCCAAACCCTGGCCAGTCACGTACACCCAGTGCCTGAAGACCGCTTGTACTATTCAGTGATGGGATGCAAGAGCGCCCATCTTTACAGTTACAGCGCTGGCGTCTCTGTAGTGGATATCAGTGTGGAGCAGAATCTCATCAAAATACTCCTTTCTACAGGTCCCTCACACGAATCTCCCGCTGTCATTCAGCCCGGTGCTGTGGACTCAAGTCACAAAGCGGTATCTACTGTTATGAGAACTGCTGTAAAATACCTCTTAGCGATACTCCCACATTTTTTGCAATTTGCAAAAAAGCGTTACTAAAATACCGCATGGGCCATTTTATGAAGCGATGTTGTATTTTAGTAGTGAAGGCTAGCTGTATTTTAATGCCAGCAGTAGCCGGCGTCCTTAACAACCAGTAAACATGGTTGTTAAGGAGCAGGCGGCCGCCATGTCCTTAAAAACTGACTCCTGTGCTGTCATCGGGGTTCCCTGCTGACAGAAGAATGCAAACAAAAATTGTCATTTAACAACTTCCTGACCGGCCGGTGCATATAAACTGCCAGACGGTGGCAGTGCAGGATCAGGTGGCCGTTTATAAACGGCCTCCCCGCACCCTGCTTGTGCGCGCTCCCTGAGAGAGCGCAGCACCGCGATCCGATGCCCGCTGTGTCCTCCGGACACAGTGAAACACCGATCGTCGGACGGGACCTCTGTATGAGGTCCCGATCATGTGATCACTGATTGGCCAATCAGTGATCACATGCAAAGTAGTAAGCAAGATGTCACTTGTGACATCATTGCTTACTACGTGTGAAATCTGTGAATGATCACAGAGGTCACATGGTACAGGGCTGTTCACAACAGTACCATGTGACAAGCTGTGACCAATCACAGCTCACTCAGTAGTTCTCAATGAGTGCAAGAATGCACACAGAGAGAAAGAGAAATGATTGCTTTTACATCCTATATGGGTGTAAAAGCAACGTGTAAAAAAAACAAAAAAAAAAAACTTCATCACCCCCTACTAGTACAGTGTCACCATGGTGACACTGTACTGCTAGGGTGACAGTATGTAAAAAAAAAAAAATATATAAAAATGTAAAAAAAAAAAAAAAAATGTTTAAAAATTATAATTTTTGGTTATAAACTAATTTGTTTTTTTACTAAAAAGATAACGGAATAAATTTTGGCAAAGATCTATGATGAAATATTATTTATTTGCAAAATTTTATTAAAAAAAAACACTTTTGTTCAAAATTTTTGGACTTTTTCATTTACATAGCAAAAAAAAAAAATCCCAGCAGTGAATAAATAACACCAAAATAAAGCTTTATCTGTCTCAAAAAAATGCTAAAAAATTTGGGTACAGTGTTGCATGACTGTGCAATTGTCATTCAAAGTGTGATAGCGCTGAAAGCTGAAAATTGCCCTGGTCAGGAAGAGGGGGAAAGTGTCCGGTCTGGAAGTGGTTAAAAAAAAATGAAAAACCAGACAGCATGCCCCCCCCAAACCATATCAGGCCTTTATCCAAGCATGCAGCCAGGCAAGCCAAGAAAGGAAGGGGAACATAAGCATGCGTAACACGAGCAAGAACAAAAAAAAAAAAAATAAAAAATGGAGTGGGGTATCTTCAAAATCCATACCAGACCCTTACAAGTATGGTATGGATTTTGGGGGGTAGGGATTGGGGGAACCCCCACACTGTTTTCTTCGTTTTACATTTTTAAATGTCAGCAATTCCTTTGTTTACATTCTGCTTTCAGCAGGAAACCCCACTGACAGCAGATGAGCCGTGGTGGTAAGGACTAGTTACTGGTTGTTAAGGATGTCGGCGGGTGCCAGCTCCCTGACAACCAGCCTAATCAAAATACTCTCCAACTATCGCATGCCTGGACCACTTCTTATTTACTGCATGAATTTCCTTTAGTGAAGTGACTTTTAACGCTGCCTAATGCGGTATTTACCGAACGCTTTTGTTTTTTGGAGGAAAATACCGCATAAAGGGATAGTGAATTGACATTTTCAACATCACATGCAGTATCTGGGAAAAGATCTGCTTTAATGAATTGAGCCCTGTGTGAGTTGGGGTCCAGCAAGGAAAAACGACACAAGAAATTGGCTGTAGAATAGGCAGAGACACACCCCGTCTACACACCCTTTTGCTGCGTGTGTCACATATATGTGCGGCGGCAAAAGGCTGGGCTTTGACGTCCACGCGCCGCACATATGCGTCACTGGGTTGTGGCTGTTTCAGTGCTGAGAGCCTGTTCACACCATAGACATGGAGCTGTAAAAGACCGATCTTGATCCCCATTAAACGACCCGCTCCCAATCATGTGACCACGGTTCCAGCCAATCACACGATTGCCATTCCTTCCTGCCCCCTGGGAGTACAGACCCTATTAAAGTGATGTTGGGGCTGGGCAAGAAGGGGCTAAAGCTGAACTCTGGCCTCCCCTCCAGTCTTGCACAGTTGTACCGGCTTCTCTCCTGGACTGAAACGGCTTGCTCTGATTTCACTGCACACTGTGAGCTTCTCACCATGTGCATTAGAAGCTGCAGCAAGCCAGACAGAAAAGAGAAGAGGAGGCACCAGCTAAGAGTGTTTTTACAGCTAAAAAACGCCTCTAGAAACCCATTAGTTTTGTTTTTTTTTTCCATCCAAAAAACATTGATTACAGTCTGTGTGTGTATGGACATCTAGGATAACATGCTGGGGGTTTATGGACTGTAGAAAAAAAAAAAATGTCAAACGCCAAAAGCAGCCGCTGTAAAAACGTCAAGTGTGCATGAGGACTTTTAGTAAAAGAGATAAAAAGACGTTTTGGAACAGAAAAAAAAAAAAAATAATCCACAGATTCATGAGGAGACTAGTAATAAAAAAAAAAAAATAATCCACGGATTCATGAGGAGACTGTAGTAATAAAAAAAAATAAATAATCCACGGATTCATGAGGAGACTGTAGTAATACATGTCTGGTGCAATGACAAATAGTAACCCATGTGTGACAGTAACTAATATCCAAAGCAACACAAATACTCATCTACCAGATTCACCAGTGAATGGCATAAAAATATCAAAGGTTCAATAAATCATGGATAATTACCAGGACTCAGGTAACACCACAAACTGCAATCAGCTAAAATCTAAGAGGCAATCTGATGCAGCATGGCCAGCTGGGAAGAAAAGACCAAGCCCAAAAAGAAGCCTTTAATTGTAGTGGAAAAAAAAAAAAAAAAAAAAAAAAACTTCATAAAATTTCTTTAAAATAAAAAAAAAAAATTTTTTTTTGTAAAATATAAAAAGGATGATGTTACACCAAGTAAATAGATACCAAACATGTCACTCTTAAAAACTGCGCACGCCTGTGCAACGACGACGACGGTGTAAATTTTACTATTTATAGGTGAAGTTTTAAAATCCTTTACAGGTGACTTTAGATTTACACAGGAGGTCCAGTACTAGAATTACTACCCATGATCTGACGATCGCGGTGACACCTCACATGTGTGGGACGATCGCTGCTTGTGTGCGTGTGGGACCGACGCGTGCATACACCTTTGGGGGAGGGGGTACTATCATTTTTTTTAATTAAATTTTACCACTTTATTTTTTTTAAAGGGGTGGCTGAGCCGTGTTTTTGCAGCTCACCAATGGGGTGTTAACATGCTCAGGTTGCCATGCTTCTTGCCCACAAGCAAGTTTACTTGACATGTAGTCATTGACGGGCAGCAAGGCTACACACTCTACCAAATGGGGAAGCAACGCAAATAAACATGGTTGTGGTGCGTTTTTTGTGGCAAAAACACGAGGTAAAAACAGGCGGTGAAGAAGCGTCACATTGCTTCCTTACTGCCTATCAATAGCCTCTGAAGTGCGATCCGAATGCCAATCAGGCTTCAGAGTAAAGGGAGATTTAGACGCATGTCTAAATAAAGGCTTTTTTTTGTACTTGGTCTTTTTTCATTTAATTTTTTGGGGGGTTCCTGAGCTTTCATAGGTGTCACAGGGAAAGGAAGTGGGGGAAAATATCCCCAAAAAGGGTCACATACAGAAATAACCAGTCTATTACTTGCACCAGGATGGTTACCTGTCTCTACGCAGTTTCACAGCTTTAACCTCTGTGGAAAATTCTATTTCAATCACCGTCTTCTTCTTCAGATCATCCCAAATCATTACTGGAAAGGAGGAAAAACAGAACAGCTGTGAGACCTCGCACACGGCATTAATAAACACATAATGGGAAATGCAAATGTACATTGATTACAAGGTCTTCCTTTCATTTTTTTCAGCAGTGTCTAGCATCAAGTCACTGAAACTCCTGGGATATGGATCTGGTCAGGTAAGTAGCAGAGGGGGTGGTAATCAGTTTCAGCTGCTTTGGTGTTCATGAAATTAACAGGGGCATACACCTTTGCGCATGGGGAAGGAGGTACTTTCATTATTATTAAATTTTATCACTTTATTTTTTTACTAGATGGGCAACAATGAGACGACCCCCAAAACAGGAATGGCTTTACAGGTGGAGACCACTGACATTTTTTCCCTACTCATCTTTTCTGACTGTTTCTCACTAGTTTTGCATTTGTCTAGGGTCAGTGTCACTCCTGGTAGCATGAGGCCATACCTGGACCCTACAGAGGTTGTACAGGCAGTCCAACTCTTCCAGGATGGCACATCAATACCTGCCATTGCCAGAAGGTTTGCTGCGTCTCCCAGCACAGCCTCAAGAGCATGGAGGAGATTCCAGGAGACAGGCAGTTACTCTAGGAGAGCTGGAC
>NW_028319380.1:247500-340913 GCF_062004578.1 Staurois parvus | reverse complement strand
TTTCTACCAAAAACAGTGATTGATCCGGTTAGTGATGTCTGACTGATATTATTTTGAACACAACTGTGTGTGTGTATGTATGTATATATATATATGTATATATGTGTATATATATATATATATATATATATATATATATATATATATATATATATATATATATATTTTTTTTGTACTTAATGGTAGCCCCAACACTAATCCTAATGGCAACCCTACCCCAAACCTTAATGGTGGCCTTACCCCAAACCCTAATGGTGGCCCTACCCCAAACCCTAATGGTGGCCCTACCCCAAACCCTAATGGTGGCCCTACCCCAAACCCTAAGGGTAGCCCCAGCACTATTCCTAATTGTAACCCTACCCCAAACCTTAATGGTGGCCCTACCCCAAATCCTAATGGTGGCCCTACCCCAAATCCTAATGGTGGCCCTACCCCAAATCCTAATGGTGGCCCTACCCCAAATCCTAATGGTGGCCCTACCCCAAATCCCAATGGTGGCCCTACCCCAAATCCCAATGGTGGCCCTACCCCAAACCCCAATGGTAGCCCTACCCCAAACCCTAAGGGTAGTCCCAACACTAATCTTAATGGTAACCCTACCCCAAACCTTAATGGTGGCCCTACCCCAAACCCTAATGGTAGCCCCAACACTAATCCTAATGGTAACCCTACACAAACCTTAATGGTGGCCCTACCCCAAACCCTAAGTGTAGCCCTAACACTAATGGCAACCCTACCCCGAACCCTAATGGTAGCCCCAACACTAATCCTAATGGGAACCCTACCCCAAACCCTAATGGTAGCCCCAACACTAATCCTAATGGTAACCCTACCACAAACCTTAATGGTGGCCCTACCCCAAACCCTAAGTGTAGCCCTAACACTAATGGCAACCCTACCCCGAACCCTAATGGTAGCCCCAACACTAATCCTAATGGTAACCCTACCCCAAACCTTAATGGTAATCCTACCCCAAACCTTAATGGTGGCCCTACCCCAAACCTTAATGGTGGCCCTACCCCAAACCGTAATGGTGGCCCTACCCCAAACCGTAATGGTGGCCCTACCCCAAACCGTAATGGTGGCCCTACCCCAAACCGTAATGGTGGCCCTACCCCAAACCGTAATGGTGGCCCTACCCCAAACTGTAGTGGTGGCCCTACCCCAAACCGTAGTGGTGGCCCTACCCCAAACCGTAGTGGTGGCCCTACCCCAAACCGTAGTGGTGGCCCTACCCCAAACCGTAGTGGTGGCCCTACCCCAAACCCTAAGGGTGGCCCTACCCCAAACCCCTAAGGGTGGCCCCAACACTAATCCTAATTGTAACCCTACCCCAACCTTAATGGTGGCCCTACCCCAAACCCTAATGGTGGCCCTACCCCAAACCCTAAGGGTGGCCCCAACACTAATCCTAATTGTAACCCTACCCCAAACCCTAATGGTGGCCCTACCCCAAACCCTAATGGTGGCCCTACCCCAAACCCTAATGGTGGCCCTACCCCAAACCCTAATGGTGGCCCTACCCCAAACCCTAATGGTGGCCCTACCCCAAACCCTAATGGTGGCCCTACCCCAAACCCTAATGGTAGCCCTAATCCAAACCCTAATGGTAGCCCCAACACTAATCCTAATGGTAACCCTAACCCAAACCTTAATGGTGGCCTTACACCAAACCCTAATGGTGGCCCTACCCCAAACCCTAATGGTAGCCCTAATCCAAACGGTAACCCTAACCCAAACCTTAATGGTGGCCCTACACCAAACCCTAAGGGTAGCCCTAACACTGACCGTAATGGTAGCACTAATGCAAATCTTAATGCATTGGGGGGGGGGGTCTGCTGCTCACAGAAGGTTGCCATTAGAGTTAGGCTAATCGCACATGCATAGAAAAAAATCCACAGAGAACTATTGGCCTTTATTGGTACCCCAAGAGACCCCAGGAGAAAATATTTAGAACATTCAGTATTCAGCAAATGTCATAATAAATACAATTAAAATGCAAAGCCTGAGCACTACTCCTCCATGTCACATTAGAAAGATTCCCCACTGCATACTCCATCGATCCAAAGATCGAGTGAAAAATATACTTTGTCAAATAGCTGTAAGGGGAATCCAGGGGTTCCTCGACATGCTTCACGGATAGTGCCGCTTCCTCTGGAGGATGAAAACATCAAAGCAATCATTCTGAATAAATACAAAGGAGTAAGTCGTAACGGTGGTGCAATACAAAAACCTACAGAATATAAACAAGCTTACAAAACATTAAAGAAATAATATGGTTTGCATCACCAGTGTTCAACCATTGCATATGCAATGCACAACCATCCTGGGATGAGGGAGGGAGCGCACATGGGGGGGAGAGTCAATAGGAGGAAAGACTTCATCAAAATGAAAACAAGGGAAGGAAAACAAAAACACAAATAGGTTTCTGCAGCCCCTCACCTTGTGACGTGCTAAAAATGTCAGATCACTGGGGGAGGGGAAACTGAGGAAATGCTTCCTCCTGCCTGCAGCAGACTGATCACTTGGGGAGAGGAGACTGAGGAAATGCTTCCTCTTGCCTGCAGCAGACTGATCACTGGGGGAGAGGAGACTGAGGAAATGCTTCATCTTGCTTGCAGCAGACTGATCACTGGGGGAGAGGAGACTGAGGAAATGCTTCCTCTTGCCTGCAGCAGACTAATCACTGGGGGAGGGAAGACTGAGAAAATGCTTCCTCCTGCTCAATGCTGGGACCAGGTCATCTAGCGCCCAGGGCCTAGATGCCAAACTGCTCCCCCCCCCCCCACCCCAAAATGTTGGGGAATTGTGTCAGCAAAAGTGCCCTCCAAAAAAATTTGAGCACTAATTTGCACACTTACCCCAAGCATAAATTCCTTTGCAAGGCCAAAATTCTCTTCCAGTACTTCTGCCAGCTTGTAGGTAGGCACTCTCCATCCGGGGCAGACTGACAACTCATGGGGCCCCTGTGTCCTTGCCCAAACTCAAAAAGCCTATGAAAAAGGTACCAGGGGCATCTCATGGGGCCCCCTACTGACCCCAGGCCCACGGGCAGTGCCCGAGTTTCCAAATGGTCAGTCCGCCCCTGATATAGTGCCAACAGTTTGCTCAGCTCTTTACAATATAAAGGGAGACAATACATCAACAATACAGTTCAATACAAGATTGATAGGAGGGCCCTGATCCTTGGAGCTTACAATCTAAGAGGGAGGGGCTGTTGGTACAAAAGGTAGTAACTGTGGGGGATGGACTGGTAGGAGGAATAGAAGATTCCATTATTAGCTGAGGACAGGATAGGCTTCCCTGAAGAGAGAGGTTTTCAGAGCTCACCTAAAACGGACCGAGTAGGCGATAGTCTGATAGATTGGTGTAGAGAGTTCCAGAGGATGGGGGAGACTCTGGAGAAGCATTAGGATCCCCCGTGGAGCGACTCGTTATGTATTTCCCACCGATCTGTTTCGATTTCGGATTCATCAGGCGACTCTAAGAGGAACAGTTAAACTGTCTGCTGAACAGCCCGACCCCAATTATGCAATTAATGGCTTTAAATGATTTACTTGGTCCCCGCAGTCTCCTGACTCCAGAAGTGGCCGGAATACAGAGCAGGTCCCCTCCCCCCAGTCTAATGGATCTGGCTGGCTTCTCTGATAAGAAATTCGACTTGCGGCCGGATCCTCTGAACCTCATTTATTGGCTTTTGAAATGTCACATCCTTACAAGACCACCGTTATCTGGAATTAGAGGCTTTGGTTGTACAAATACTTTGCTGGTGGGGACCAGATGAGGCCTACGGAGCGTTCAGCATCTGCAGACGCACAGAGGATTCCATGCCGGAAGCGGATTGAAGAAAACATCCACTTTTTCTTCAAAAAAAGAGTCGCTATTCTAGTGTTGGTTTTGTATTTAATACTTTTTTTTCACTTTGTTGCAAACACAAATGTAGCCTTTCACAACCTATTATTGGTTTTTGTATTTAATACTTTTTTTTTTAATTTGTTGCAACACGAGTGTAGCCTTTCACAACCTATTATTGGTTTTTGTATTTAATACCTTTTTTTTTTTTTTTTTTTAAATCTGTTGCTAACACGAGTGTAGCCTTTCACAACCTATTGTTCATTTTGTATTTATTACTTTTTTTTTTTAACTTTGTTGCTAACACGAGTGTAACTTTTCACAACCTATTATTGGTTTTGTTTTTAATACCTTTTTTTTTTTTTTTTCTTTTTTTAAATCTGTTGCAAACACGAGTGTAGCCTTTCACAACCTATTGTTCATTTTGTATCTATTAGTTTTTTATTTTTTAAATCTGTTGCAAACACGAGTGTAACTTTTCACAACCTATTATTGGTTTTGTATTTTAATACCTTTTTTTTTTTTTTTTCTTTTTTTTAAATCTGTTGCAAACACGAGTGTAGTCTTTCACAACCTATTCTTTTTGTATTTATTACTTTTTTTTTTTTTTTACTTTGTTGCTAACATGAGTGTAACTTTTCACAACCTATTATTGGTTTTGTATTTAATACCTTTTTTTTTTTTTTTTTTTCTAAATTTGTTGCAAACACGAGTGTAGCCTTTCACAACCTATTATTGGTTTTGTTGTTAATACCTTTTTTTTTTTTTTTTTCTAAATCTGTTGCAAACACGAGTGTAGCCTTCACAACCTATTGTTCATTTTGTATCTATTAGTTCTTTTTTTTTTTTTTTTTAAATTTGTTGCAGCACGAGTGTAACCTTTCACAACCTATTATTGGTTTTGTATTTAATACATTTTTTTTAATTTGTTGCAAACACGAGTGTAACTTTTCACAACCTATTATTGGTTTTGTATTTTAATACCTTTTTTTTTTTTCTTTTTTTTAAATCTGTTGCAAACACGAGTGTAGCCTTTCACAACCTATTGTTCATTTTGTATCTATTAGTTTTTTATTTTTTAAATCTGTTGCAAACACGAGTGTAACTTTTCACAACCTATTATTGGTTTTGTATTTTAATACCTTTTTTTTTTTTTTCTTTTTTTAAATCTGTTGCAAACACGAGTGTAGTCTTTCACAACCTATTCATTTTGTATTTATTACTTTTTTTTTTTTTTTACTTTGTTGCTAACATGAGTGTAACTTTTCACAACCTATTATTGGTTTTGTATTTAATACCTTTTTTTTTTTTTTTTTTTTCTAAATTTGTTGCAAACACGAGTGTAGCCTTTCACAACCTATTATTGGTTTTGTTGTTAATACCTTTTTTTTTTTTTTTTTCTAAATCTGTTGCAAACACGAGTGTAGCCTTTCACAACCTATTGTTCATTTTGTATCTATTAGTTCTTTTTTTTTTTTTTAAATTTGTTGCAGCACGAGTGTAGCCTTTCACAACCTATTATTGGTTTTTGTATTTAATACCTTTTTATTTTTATTTTTTACTTTGTTGCTATCACGAGTGTAACTTTTCACAACCTACTATTGGTTTTGTTTTTAATACTTTTTTTATTTTTTATTTTTTTAAATCTGTTGCAAACACGAGTGTAACTTTTCGCAACCTATTATTGGTTTTGTATTTAATACATTTTTTTCTTTTTTTTAAATCTGTTGCTAACACGAGTGTAGCCTTTCACAACCTATTGTTCATTTTTGTATTTATTACTTTTTTTTTTTTTTTAACTTTGTTGCTAACATGAGTGTAACTTTTCACAAACTATTATTGGTTTGTTTTTAATACCTTTTTTTTTTTTTCTTTTTTTAAATTTGTTGCAAACACGAGTGTAGCCTTTCTCAACCTATTATTGGTTTTGTATTTAATACCCTTTTTTTTTTTTTCTTTTTTTTTTTACTTTGTTGCTAACACGAGTGTAACTTTTCACAACCTATTGTTGGATCTGTATTTAATAATTTAATACTTTTTTTTTTTTTTGTATTTGTTTCAAACACAAGTGTTGCCTTTTGCAACCTTTAAGCCCCCCCCCCCCCCAGTTCACACCAGATCCGACTTTGAAATTGTGAGACTTCACTTGAAGTTGAACAGTTGCAAAGTAGAGCGTCGGTGCGACTTGGCAGACATCTTTGTGACTGAAATTGCAATAAATAAATAATGCCAGAGCTACTTTGAAAATCGGTGCGACTTCGAGAGAGTTGGAACAAGATATACCTGCGCTCAATCCCAATGGCTTGTATATGGGCAGCACAGTGGCTAAATGGTTAGCACTTCCGCCTGGCAGTACAGGGTTTGTTGGTTCGAATCCCAACCATGGCACCACCTGCCTGGGAGTTTGCATGTTCTCACTGTGCCTGCGTGGGTTTCCTCCCACACTCCAAACACATGCTGGTAGGTGAATTTTCTCCTGTCTAAATTGTCCCTATTATGTGTATGTATGAATGTGAGTTAGGGACCTTAGATTGTACGCTCCTCGGGGGCGGGGACTGATGTGAATGTACAATATATATGTAAAGCGCTGTGTACATTGATGGCGCTCTATAAGTAACTGTAATAAAATATGATTTTTTTCTATCAGGTGCCAAAGGGATGTAGCCACATATTAACACCAGGGATGGGCTGTATGTTCGAGTCAAACATCGGCCATTCATGTGTTCGGCAAGCACAAACGTTCAGCAGGCTGTTCGCCCGCCGTGCCCCACAAAGTACTGCACCCAGACAGTGCATTGTGATTGGCCAAAGCAATACACCTCACCACAGGTCGAATGTTCGACTGCAAACCGAACAGAGGGGTGTTCAGCCCATCGCTAATCAACCTTAGGAATCCTGGAGGGCCTCCCCCGCACACCACTCAAGACCCTTTCCTGCAAATGATGCAATAAAAAAGGGATTAGACCGAGTCGGAGTCTCACCCATTTGAACGGTTCCATTGCCAACAACCTGTCAAATCGCATGACAAGTCGCACCAGTGTGAGCCAGGGCTTAACCCTCGAGGTGAGATACTGAGTCACGGGGAGCAGAAAAGAACTGTCAAAAGACCTGTGTAACAAGGTAATGAAAATTTATAAAGATGGAAAAGGGTATAAAAAGGTGTCCAAAGACTTGAATAGGCCAGTCAGTACTGTTCAAGAGGAGGAAGCTGGTGAAAGGTGGATACAGGGGCATCCCTAGGGTTGGTGTCACCCGGTGCGATAACACTTGGTGACACCCCTCCAACAATCCCCGCAGAATGGATCAGTTCTGCGGATTGAGCATAATGGATCGGAGTGTGATCCATTATCCTCCCCAATCCGCAGATCCGATCCATCCTGCGGGGATCGTCGGCATGCAACCTATACAGGGTGACACCAGACCCGCTCCACGAAAAAGGTAAGATGTAAAGCATGCCGACGATCCCTTCAGGATGGTTCGGATCTATGGATTGAGCATAATGGATATGAGTCCGATCCATTATGCTCCCCAATCCACAGATCCGATTCCAGGGGCGTACTGACAACTCATGGGGCCCCCGGGCAATAGGGGATCATGGGGCCCCTGTGTCCTTGCCCAAACTCAAAAAAGCCTATGAAAAAGGTACCAAGGGCATCTCATGGGGCCCCCTACTGACTCCGGGCCCTCGGGCAGTGCCCGAGTTTCCAAATGTCAGTCCGCCCCTGTCCGATCCATCCTTCGGGGATCGTCGGCATGCAACCTATATTTGGTGACACCGGACCCGCTCTATGAAAAAGGTAAGTTGTAAAGCAAGCCGACGATCCCCGCAGGATGGATTGGTTCTGTGGATTGAGCATAATGGATTGGAGTCCAATCCATTATCCTCCCCAATCCGCAGATCCGATCCATCCTGCGGGGATCGTCGGCATGCAACCTATATGGGGTGACACCGGACTCGCTCTATATGGGGTACCTTTTCGTGGAGCGAGTCCGGTGTCACCCCGTATAGGTTGCATGCCGACGATCCCCGCAGGATGGATCGGATCTGCGGATTGAGCATAATGGATCAGAGTCCGAACCATTATCCTCCCCAATCCGCAGATTCGATCCATCCTGCGGGGATCGTCGGCATGCAACCTATATGGGGTGACACCGGACTCGCTCCACGGAAAGGTACCCCGTATAGGTTGCATGCCTGACAATCCCGCAGGATGGATTGGATCTTGCGGATTTGGGGAGCATAATGGATCAGATTCTGATACTTTATGCTTCCCAATCCGCAGATCCGATCCATCCTGCAGGGATCATCTGCTTGCTTTACAACTTAACTTTTCATGGAGCGGGTCCGTTGTCACCCCGTGCGGTAGGTGTCACCCAGTGCGGCGCACACCCCACCCCCCGCTCCTGTGGATACAAAGGATATTGTCTTTGCATAGCAGTCTCATTTCGATAGCAAAGGACATAAAAGTGTTCATTGGTTCTACTTCGTGATCTCAGCAGTTTTTTTGACTGCGCCGAGCGTCTTCTCCAACGTGGATGTCTGTAATGATTACCGATTATTACAACCTTTAAAATAGATGCACTTGGAGCCCCGCAGTTTTCTTTTTCCGCATTTCCCCTTTCCGCAGAGTTCGCTCAGAACGCCTTCCTCCGCAGACAGCCGGGAATCGACAAGCTGTTCGCTCTCGAAGGGTTCGCATACCAGAGCAATATTCGTCAAACGTAAAGACATCAAATTGGGTTTTTAGCGGTGCCAATCTGCTGCATCTCTGAGGGACGGTGCGCGGCGGAATGTGATGTACGGCACGCAGGTTTAATTTTCTAGCTTGGCTCGGGGAGCGGCGGAGGTTCTGGAAAGGAATGTCGGCGCGGCAATGATATACTGCCTGCTGAGCTACATTTTCTACTACAATACATTTTAAGTGTTGTGATCAGGGGCGGACTGACAACTCATGGGGCCCTTGGGCAATAGGGGATCATGGGGCCCCTGTGTCCTTGCCCAAAAAAAAAAGCCTACGAAAAAGGTACCAGAGGCATCTCATGGGGCCCCTACTGACCCTGGGCCCTCAGGCAGTGCCCGAGTTTCCAAATGGTCAGTCCTGCTTGTGATGTTATGAAGGAACTGCTCTTGGATGTTGGGGACGGGGTCAGGGGCCCCGAAAAATTTCTTCTCCATCTCTGGATGCAATGTTCTTGACTCAATTGTCATGGCAATCCAACAAGGGGTACCATGCATAGGTCATCCTAAATGGGGGGGTGGTAAAAAAGTGTGACCGGAAAGGATTTTTGCAGAAAGAAGTTTTCATAGTTCTTTGGAAAATTTCACTGCAAGCGGGCCCAATTCTTCCCTCATAATTAAAATTGGAAGAAGAAGCCTCCACGATTAAGCCTTGAAAAGGGGCGAAACGCGTCCGAGGAGTTGAACAGGAGCTGAAGCCATCTTTTACCCATCTTATTAAGTTTATGCAACAAGGAGTTGGTGCCTGTGTGCAGACGGCCACCGTTTTGTTGTAGTATGCAGGCTTTCATGTTATCCCCTCACTGTAAGGCTCATTTACTTGAGTGGTAATATCTGAAAGGCAATCAGCGATAAATCACTTTTCAGAGGGGCAGCAGAGCAGCCACTGCTAGGAATTCTGTAGGTGATACTGCTGTCTCCTGAATGGCTTTTTTTTTTTTTTTGCAACCGAAAAGGGGATTTTGAATGGAGGTAACATTCCGCAACCACAAGGCAAGAATTTGGCCCACAGTTGCAGCGTACCTCCATTCGTGTGACTGAGCCGCATTTGGTGGTTGTTCTGCCTGCTGAACAAGACCTAATTTATACCCATAGAAATTATAGAGAGAGAGAGGAGGAGGGCGGGGAGAGAGAGAGAGGAGGAGGGCGGGGAGAGAGAGAGAGGAGGAGGGCGGGGAGAGAGAGAGAGGAGGAGGGCGGGGAGAGAGAGAGAGGAGGAGGGCGGGGAGAGAGAGAGAGGAGGAGGGCGGGGAGAGAGAGAGAGGAGGAGGGCGGGGAGAGAGAGAGAGGAGGAGGGCGGGGAGAGAGAGAGAGAGAGAGAGAGGAGGAGGGCGGGGAGAGAGAGAGAGAGGAGGAGGGCGGGGAGAGAGAGAGAGAGGAGGAGGGCGGGGAGAGAGAGGAGGAGGGCGGGGGGAGAGGGAGAGAGAGGAGGAGGGCGGGGGGAGAGAGAGAGAGAGGAGGAGGGCGGGGGGAGAGAGAGAGAGAGAGGAGGAGGGCGGGGGGAGAGAGAGAGAGAGAGGAGGAGGGCGGGGGGAGAGAGAGAGAGAGAGGAGGAGGGCGGGGGGAGAGAGAGAGAGAGAGGAGGAGGGCGGGGGGAGAGAGAGAGAGAGAGGAGGAGGGCGGGGGGAGAGAGAGAGAGAGAGGAGGAGGGCGGGGGGAGAGAGAGAGAGAGAGGAGGAGGGCGGGGGGAGAGAGAGAGAGAGAGGAGGAGGGCGGGGGGAGAGAGAGAGGAGGAGGGCGGGGGGAGAGAGAGAGGAGGAGGGCGGGGGGAGAGAGAGAGGAGGAGGGCGGGGGGAGAGAGCATATATATATATATATATATATATATATATATATATATATATATATATAGAGAGAGAGGGGGAGAGGGGGAGAGGGAGAGAGAGGGGAGAGAAAGGGGGGGTGTAGAGAGAGCAAGAGAGAGATTTTATAGGTGCCAACCACACAGAATGCATAGTATGTATCAATCATGAAAAATATTTATTTTTATTTATTTCAGGTACTTATATAGCGCCATCAATGTACGCAGCGCTTTACATACATATTGTACATTCACATCAGTCCCTAACCCTCAAGGGGCGTACAATCTAAGGTCCCTAACCCTCAAGGGGTGTACAATCTAAGGTCCCCTAACTCACATTCATACATACACATACTAGGGACATTTAGACAGGAGCCAATTAACCTACCAGCATGTCTTTGGAGTGTGGGAGGAACCGGAGTACCCAGAGGAAACCCACTCAGGCACGGGGAGAACATGCAAACTCCAGGCAGGTGTGCCGTGGTTGGGATTCAAACCAACAAACCCACTACTGCCAGGCGAAAGTGCTAACCATTCATCCGCTGTGCTGCCCAGTGCTGATGTTTAGGGTACATAGACGCTTGTGACCCCTGTCCATAGGTCTGTGACATATAACCTCTACCGTCAGATTAGTTAATTTCATTGAACTTCGCTCCAACAAACTCTAATTGTTCATGGAATTGTAACAATACGTGTTTCATGATGAGCTTCCTCAGGAAGAAATACGACTTGACAAGAATCTGATGTACAAAAACAGACATATGGAAGGTATAAGCATCAATTTTTAATCATTTTGCAAAGTTCAGTGAATAAGTGATTGGAAATGAACCTTCATATTTTACATACCATGTCTGTTTTTGTACATCAGATTCTTATCTTTTAGTATTTTTCCTTTAACTCCTTGTTGCCTCCCGGCCCTTTAAGTGTTTCAGAAGCTGGGAGGCGGGGCGGGGTGGGGTTTTATGGTCATGTG
The DNA here is from genome assembly GCF_062004578.1 of Staurois parvus. Taxonomy (NCBI): domain Eukaryota; kingdom Metazoa; phylum Chordata; class Amphibia; order Anura; family Ranidae; genus Staurois; species Staurois parvus. The sequence goes on along the minus strand of NW_028319380.1, from coordinate 329,549 downwards.
ACCACCGTGATGCGCCGTCACATGATCGGGAAAGGTCCTGATCAAAAGAGGAGATCGGGACCTTTCCGTGAGTACCGGACATGCGTGCTGGAAGCGGGCAGGGCGTGCTCTCTCGGCACTTATGTTTTTGTTAATTGCACGCAAATGTGCGGCCGCTCATGTCAAGGCCCAGACTCCGGGAGGCTGCACATTTGCGTGCGGACGGCGTGAAGAGGTTGAGGATCATGAAAAGCGTTGCTACAATTCCACGAACAATTCTATTTTGTCATTTCAAAGTTCACTGAAATAATGATTGAAAATTAGCCTTTATATTTTACATACTATGTCCGTTTTTTGTACATCAGGTTCTTATGTAGTATTCCTGAAGATGCTCATCATAAAAAGTGTTGCTACAATGCTGCAGGGTCTGGAGGAGGACCGGAGGAGGATTGGAGTCTGCTGAATGCTGAGACCAGGGGAAATGGGAACAAGGGGGTGCTACGTCTGCAAAGAGAGGCGCATGATCTGTAGGAGGAATTCTGTCGTCCTCTCTGCTGCCGGCTGCTGAGAACAGGGAGGGGGCAGAGGACAAGCCTCTCCCACGGCTGCTCAGAGAAGCACAGGATCTGGCAGAGGAATGTTATCCTCCTCTCTACTGCTAAATATGGAGACCAGGGAGACAGAAACGAGGGGGTGCTACGTCTGCAAAGAGAGGCGCAGGATCTGTAGAAGGAGTTCTGTCCCCTCTCTGCTGCCAACTGCTGAGACATCGGAGGGGGCAGAGACGAGCCCCTCCATGGCTGCACAGATAATCACAGGATCTGGCAGAGGAATTCTGTCGTCCTCGCTGCTAAATATGGAGACAAGGGGAGAGGGAAATGAGGGGGTGCTGCGGCCGCACAGAGAGGCGCAGGATCTGTAGAAGGAGTTCTGTCCTCCTCTCTGCTGCCAACTGCTGAGACATCGGAGGGGGCAGAGACGAGCCCCTCCATGGCTGCACAGATAATCACAGGATCTGGCAGAGGAATTCTGTCCTCCTCTCTGCTGCTAAATATGGAGACAAGGGGAGACAGGAACGAGGGGATGCTATGGCTGCAAAGAGAGGCGCAGGATCTGTCAGAGGAGTTCTGTCCTCTCTGCTGCCGACTGCTGAGACAAGGGAGGGGGCAAAGATGAGCCTCTGCACGGAGAAGCACAGGATCTGGCAGAGGAATTCTGTCCTCTCTGCTGCTAAATATTGAGATCAGGGGAGAGGGAAATGAGGGGGTGCTGCGGCTGCACAGAGAGGCACAGGATCTGTAGGAGGAGTTCTGTCCTCTCTGCTGCTGAGACAGGGGAGTGGGTAGAGATGAGCCTCTCCATGGCTGCACAGAGAAGCACAGGATTTGGCACAAGAATTCTGTCCTCCTCTCTGCTGCCAAATATGAAAATAAGGGGAGACGGAAACGAGGAGGAGCTGCGGCTGCACAGAGAGGCACAGGATCTGTAGGAGGGGCTTTGTACATCAGGTTCTTTTGTAGTATTCATTTTTTAAGATGCTCATCATGAAACATGTTGCTATAATGCTGCAGGGTCTGGAGGAGGACTGAAGTCAGCTGCCGGAGTCTGCTGAATGCCGAAACCAGGGGAGACGGGAACAGGGGGTGCTACGGCTCCAAAGAGAGGCGCATGATCTGTTGGAGGAGTTCTGTCCTCCTTTCTGCTGCTGACTGCTGAGACAGGAGGGGGTAGAGACAAGCATCTCCATGGCTGCACAGAGAAGCACAGGATCTGGTACAGGAATTCTGTCGTCCTCTCTGCTGCCAAATATGAAAATAAGGGGAGACGGAAACGAGGGGGTGCTGCGGCTGCACAGAGAGGCACAGGATCTGTAGGAGGGGCTTTGTTCTCCTTTCTGCTGCCAACTGCTGAGACAGGGGAGGGGGCACAGACCAGCCTCTCCACGGCTGCACAGGATCTGGCACAGGAATTCTGTCCTCCTCTCCGCTGCTGAATGCTGAGACAAGGTGGGGGTGGAGATGAGAGGGGTGCCGCAGCTGCAGCAAAGGTGCGAGGGCCACATAAAATGGCCAGCAGGCTGTATGTTTGACACATGTTCTAAGGTCTAATAATCCTCATGGGTGGGGTTTGGATCACTGTGGGCGTGTCCAGACCTGTTAGGTATGCCATTTTAGAAGAGGGCAGAGTAAGAGCAGACCAATGCAACCTCTTGGTAGAAAAACTGCGCCAAAATCCAAAACTGTTTGCCTCTGAAATCCCATCATGTGAAATGCGATTGCGAAAATCATTTTATTGACAGGAGTGTCCCTTTAAGTAAAAATGTATTAAGATTCCCATCCATGAATGATTAATGCCTTCTGTAAGCTTGATCTCCCCGGGATATCACGCGGTGGCGCTACGTTTTTTATTGAACGTTAATAATACATGGCTGTCTCTGTTCTCGCCCTCAGGACGCGGAGGTTGCTTGTAGATCTCTCCAAAAAAAAAAAAAGAAATACTGTGGATTGTATCAGAAGTGGTAACAGCGCACCTATGACTGGACGCGCTGCCCGCTGGAATATACCGCCATCGTTAATTAAAGGAAACCGTCCTGCCAATAGTTCACGCCGACCAGTGATGCAACGTCAAAGCGATAGAATTCAGTCCTCCGAAATTCCCGCTATGCTAGATAATGAGTTGGCAGAGAGCCAATGTAAAAAAAACGGGTTCAGACGCTTCATGTGAAAGAACCGCCTACTAATTGTGGAGAGGGCCCCGGGAAAAAAGGGCCCTGACCTGCGGAGCAAAGTGGACGTGTGATAAAATAATTGCTCTCGCAGCGTATCGGTTTGTTAGATACGTTTTAAAGGGCTCCTTCATGTCGGTATGGCAAGTCGCGCGCGAATGTGTGCGAAGTTACGGCAGCCCATTTAAAAGAGTTGCCAATGCGCCAAAATGATCCAGAAATTTTGTAGAGCAGCACATTAGGTTTGGTTGCGGCACCCTGCGATGTATGTGCGTCATTTGTTGGGCTGCCATTGAAACTGAATTGCACCACAACGCATGTACAAGGCTCATCAATTGTATTGAAATGGCTTCCTCTGATGTCACTGCACACTGTGTGCTTCTCACAGTTGGAGGAATAGTGCCCCATCGAAGGTGTCAGTTGGAGGAATAGTGCCCCATGCTTGGTATCATTAGGAGTAATAGTGCTTCATCACTGGTGTTAGTAGGAAGAAGGATGCCCCATCATTGGTGTCAGTGGGAGGAATGGTGCCCCATCATTGGAGTCAGTGGGAGGAATGGTGCCCCATCATTGGTGTCAGTGGGAGGAATAGTGCCCCATCATTGGTGTCAGTGGGAGGAATAGTGCCTCATCATTGGTAGGAATAATGCCCCATCATTGGTGTCAGTGGGAGGAATAATGCCCCATCATTGGTGTCAGTGGGAGGAATAATGCCCCATCATTGGTGTCAGTGGGAGGAATAGTGCCCCATCATTGGTGTCAGTGGGAGGAATAGTGCCCCATCATTGGTGTCAGTGGGAGGAATAGTGCCCCATCATTGGTGTCAGTGGGAGGAATAGTGCCCCATCATTGGTGTCAGTGGGAGGAATAGTGCCCCATCTTTGGTGTCAGTGGGAGGAATAGTGCCCCATCATTGGTGTCAGTGGGAGGAACAGAGCCCCATCATCAGTGTTGCCAATCTCCGAAACATTTTTTTTACTGACAACCTGAAAAATATGACTGGTTTACACTTACAAAAGTCAACACCGTATGATAAATCATCAGCCCCTGATATTTACTGACCGTTGTAAAAATAACAGATTTTTACAAACTCTTTAAATTTACTGATGGTTGGCAACCTTGCCCATTATTGGTGTCAGTGGGAGGAATAGTGCCCTATTGTTGATATAATTGGGAAGAATAGTGCCCATTGCTGGTGTCGCTGGCAAGAATGGTGCCCCATCGCTGGTGTCGCTGGCAAGAATGGTGCCCCATCGCTGGTGTCGCTGGCAAGAATGGTGCCCCATCGCTGGTGTCGCTGGCAAGAATGGTGCCCCATCGCTGGTGTCGCTGGCAAGAATGGTGCCCCATCGCTGGTGTCGCTGGCAAGAATGGTGCCCCATCGCTGGTGTCGCTGGCAAGAATGGTGCCCCATCGCTGGTGTCGCTGGCAAGAATGGTGCCCCATCGCTGGTGTCGCTGGCAAGAATGGTGCCCCATCGCTGGTGTCGCTGGCAAGAATGGTGCCCCATCGCTGGTGTCGCTGGCAAGAATGGTGCCCCATCGCTGGTGTCGCTGGCAAGAATGGTGCCCCATCGCTGGTGTCGCTGGCAAGAATGGTGCCCCATCGCTGGTGTCATTGGGAGGAAAAGTGCCCCAAGGGCCAAATAAAGGCAAGCAAAGGGCCGTAGATTGGAGACCGCTGCCTTAGAGCACTGAATGCAGATCCAGCCTGCCTAGACATGCCAACTCCTCTACACTGATATAACAGCCTTTGGATATTTGCATAACTCCTCCCAAGAGCCAGCCCACATCATGGGTAATGCCTTTTGAGGGGAATAGTAAGGCAGGGTGCTGGGATGTTTTCAGAAAGCTATGTGCAGTTCCCTGTCGGCCCCTCCCACCAGCCACGATCTGCCTGCACTTCATAGAGAGTTACAGAGACTCAGAAGATGACCTCTATGTCTACAATATCCTGCATGCAATGAAAAACAAAACCGTTTAATTTAAAAAATATAATTTATCATGTTAATGAGAGGGAAAGGGGCTTCCACCAAGCGCAAAAATAAAAGCAGACGATTCTTCAGCTGTAGATGAAAATGGCTTCAAGGCAGGGGCGGACTGACAACTCATGGGGCCCCCGGGCAATAGGAAGTCATGGGGCCCCTGTGTCCTCGCCCACACTCAAACCACACCCAAAAAAGCCTATGAAAGGTACCAGGGGCATCTCATGGGGCCCCCTACTGACCCCGGGCCCTCGGGCAGTGCCCGAGTTTCCAAATGGTCAGTCCGCCCCTGGTTCAAGGGGACCTCCATGACGGAAATACATGAGCTGTCACTGTGTGACTTGCCGTTCAGGGTGCAGATTTCACACCATCCCATCATACCTCCTCTACTTTGCTGACTCGCCGACCCAAACAGCCCCTGGAGCGGCGGGAGGCGCGTTCTGGAAATCTGGGTTAGATTGTGGACTTTGTCGCGCTCCTGCGCTCCTCGTTCCGCAGTGTGATCCAAAGCCGCAGATCAGCCTAGAAAGTTCAGGGCTGGATGGTGACCTAATAAGACTCTGAAGTCCACCGGGTTCTCATTAACTCCCCCACATATGTTCCAGGAGCGCCGTGTCTGCGCAGACATATGGCGTACGCACCCCCCCTCCCCCCCCAGCGCTGCCCGCGCCTCCAGCTGACAAAAGAGAGCAAGAGCTTAATTAGATTTCTGCCTTTAATTAATAATGAGCTTTCCTCGTCCAGAACGTTTGCTTGCCTAAGAAGATTATTCGGGGCGGTTAAGGGAGACGTCCGCTTGCACTTCGCACAGCGGAGAGATGTTTTGCACTGGATTTTTTATTTTTTAATTTTTTTAATAAAAACAAATTGGAAGTTGTATGAAATATAAGCCCTATCGCCAGTGCTGTGGATAAAGAGGTACCACCGGTCCTTCTCTACGGGGTCCAGGGCAGCATGGGGGCTGAATCAGATGCAGCCAGGGAGGGTGATCGGCATGGTAGGGGGTTTGCACTTACTGGAACCGATCCCCTGTTTGGCTCTCCCTGCAGCAGCTGAGAGCCGGCTTCTTCTCTCCCTCCCGCTGGCTTTCAGCTGCTGCAGAGAGAACCATACAGGGGATCGGTTCCAGTAATTGCCAATCCAGCTCTATGGTGCCGGGCAGTGAGCACAGGGCCCACTAGAGGATGTCGGGCCCTCAGGCCACCCTCCTGAAGTCTGTTTCTGATTCTTTGGTCAGAGACATTCACACCAGTGGCCTGCTGGAGGTCATTTTGTAGGGCTCTGGCAGGGCTCATCCTGTTCCTCCTTGCACAAAGGAGCAGATACCGGTCCTGCTGATGGGTTAAGGACCTTCTACGGCCCTGTCCAGCTGTCCTAGAGCAACTGCCTGTCTCCTGGAATCTCCTCCATGCTCTTGAGACTGTGCTGGGAGACACAGCAAACCTTCTGGCAATGGCACGTATTGATGGGCCATTCTGGAGGAGTTGGACTGCCTGTGCAACCTCTGTAGGGTCCAGGTATGGCCTCATGCTACCAGTAGTGACACTGACCCAAGCCAAATGCAAAACTAGTGAAAATCAGTCAGAAAAGATGAGTAGGAAAAGAAATGTCAGTGGCCTCCACCTGTAAAACCATTCCTGTTTTGGGGGTCGTCTCATTGTTGCCCATCTAGTGCACCTGTTAATTTCATTAACACCAAAGCAGCTGAAACTGATGAACAACCCCCTCTGCGACTTACCTGACCAGATCCATATCCCAGGAGTGTCATTGACTTGATGCTAGACTCGGATTACAAATTGTTCCTCTGATTTTTTTGAGCGGTGTATATAGAAATATGTTCCAATGTATCACTGCTGCCTTCAGTGGTCATGTGGACCAGGGGCGGACTGACAACTCATGGGGCCCCCGGACAATAGGGGATCATGGGGCCCCACTCAAAAAAGCCTATAAAAAAGGAACCAGGGTCATCTCATGGGGCCCCCTACTGACCCTGGGCCCTCGGGGGTCCAAATGGTGCCCCTGATGTGGACATCATATGTGCCCAATGCTGTTGCTGCGAACTCTTTACCTTTTATATATAAAAAAACCTGAAAAATGAATCCGTTTATAAAAACGGGACCGCTGTGTCTTACATCCGACCTTTTTAACGATGGGAATTTTTCCATGCGATTTGTACTCGGCGGTGGAATTTAATGTGGCCTGCCTCCCGCTTTCCGCGGCCCCCCTGTAGACTCCGAGAACCCGAACAACGCGGACGCACGTGCGCAAGGTTTAAATGAGGACATAAAAATAATACATCGCCGTAGAAAGCCGGCGCAGTGGCGGAATGGCTCGCTCAGGGCAGGAGTATTTAACCTGCTAATTATCTCTGTGATTGACTATCTACCTCCTGAATTATTGTGCGGATTTGACAGAGATTTGGTGGTGCGAGCCAACAGCGAGCCGAGGCGGGGGCGAGGGCGGCTCATTGAAATGCGCGCAATAGCAGCAATGAAAATGCCTCATCGCGGATTAGTGAAATGTAATATATTATAAGCAAATTAAGGTCCCGTTCGATTTTTAGATTTCCTTAATGCACGGCGGACGGGAGGACGTCAGGAGGCGCGTCTGGCAAGTGAGATGAATGGACTTTGATTTCATTTACAAGCACTTAAATTGTTGGGTTTTTTTGTTTTTGCTTTTTTTGCGTTTTTTTTTTATTAGACAACATTTGACCTCTGATCCTCGCCCGCGTCTGTCCTCCAATCTGTCTTTAGATTGAGTATTTATGGAACGTGGAAAAAATAGCGCTGGAGCCGTAAGGTTATCTTATTGGGGGTTTCTTTTTTTTATCTTTAAGTGTTACCAAACCCACAACAGTACAATCAGTCTGTAGATGCGGTAAAGCATACTTGTTATACTCACTGTGGAACCTAAGGGGTTAATCCTCCGCATTTGATCCTGTCTTCTCTGATCCTCCCCTTCTTCCACAGTCCCTAATCCATCTGCTGATAGTACAGAGCCCTAGGAGTCACTCTGCACATGCTCAGTTTGGTATGTATTGCTTGAGTTTTTTTTCTTTCTTTTGGGAGGGTGCATGTGACCAGCACAGGACCAATCAGTGCTGTCCAGACAAAGCTCCATAGGACAGTCAGGGGAGAATGAAAACTACAAGCCTTAACCAGTGCTCGGTTGGGCCCCGATAGAAGTCACAAGACTGCTATATACTGCTGATGAGAAAAGGTATTTAACAGTTTACATTTACTAAAATAATTGCATTTCCATGTTGTGTGTACTGTAGGAGACCAGATATAGTGAATGCAGGGTCCGGGGAGAGCAGATAAAGTGAATGCGGGGTCCGGGGAGAGCGGATAAAGTGAATGCAGGGTCCGGGGAGAGCGGATATAGTGAATGCGGGGTCCGTGGAGAGCGGATATAGTGAATGCGGGGTCCGTGGAGAGCGGATATAGTGAATGCGGGGTCCGTGGAGAGCGGATATAGTGAATGCGGGGTCCGGGGAGAGCGGATATAGTGAATGCAGGGTCCGGGGAGAGCGGATATAGTGAATGCGGGGTCCGTGGAGAGCGGATATAATGAATGTGGGGTCCGGGGAGAGCAGATATAGTGAATGCAGGGTCCGTGGAGAGCGGATATAATGAATGTAGGGTCCAGTGAGAGCGGATATAGTGTATGCGGGGTCCGGGGAGAGCGGATATAGTGAATGCAGGGTCCGGGGAGACCGGATATAGTGAATGCAGGGTCCGGGGAGACCGGATATAGTGAATGCGGGGTCCGTGGAGAGCGGATATAGTGAATGTGGGGTCCGTGGAGAGCGGATATAGTGAATGCGGGGTCCGTGGAGAGCGGATATAGTGAATGCGGGGTCCGGGGAGAGCGGATATAGTGAATGCAGGGTCCGGGGAGAGCGGATATAGTGAATGCGGGGTCCGTGGAGAGCGGATATAATGAATGTGGGGTCCGGGGAGAGCAGATATAGTGAATGCAGGGTCCGTGGAGAGCGGATATAATGAATGTAGGGTCCAGTGAGAGCGGATATAGTGTATGCGGGGTCCGGGGAGAGCGGATATAGTGAATGCGGGGTCCGGGGAGAGCGGATATAGTGAATGCGGGGTCCGGGGAGACCGGATATAGTGAATGCGGGGTCCGGGGAGAGGGGATATAGTGAATGCAGGGTCCAGGGAGAGCGGATATAGTGTATGCGGGGTCCGGGGAGAGCGGATATAGTGTATGCGGGGTCCGGGGAGAGCGGATATAGTGAATGCAGGGTCCAGGGAGAGCAGATATAGTGAATGCGGGGTCCGGGGAGAGCGGATATAGTGAATGCAGGGTCCGGGGAGACCGGATATAGTGAATGCGGGGTCCGGGGAGAGTGGATATAGTGAATGCGGGGTCCGGGGAGACCGGATATAGTGAATGCGGGGTCCGGGGAGACCGGATATAGTGAATGCGGGGTTCGGGGACAGCGGATATAGTGAAAGCGGGGTTCGGGGACAGCGGATATAGTGAAAGCGGGGTTCGGGGAGAGCGGATATAGTAAATGCGGGGTCCGGGGAGACCGGATATAGTGAATGCAGGGTCTGGGGAGAGTGGATATAGTGAATGCGGGGTCCGGGGAGAGTGGATATAGTGAATGCGGGGTCCGGGGACAGTGGATATAGTGAATGCGGGGTCCGGGGAGAGTGGATATAGTGAATGCGGGGTTCGGGGACAGCGGATATAGTGAAAGCGGGCTTCGGGGAGAGCGGATATAGTAAATGCGGGGTCCGGGGAGACCAGATATAGTGAATGCAGGGTCTGGGGAGAGTGGATATAGTGAATGCAGGGTCTGGGGAGAGTGGATATAGTGAATGCGGGGTCCGGGGAGAGTGGATATAGTAAATGCGGGGTTCGGGGAGAGCGGATATAGTAAATGCAGGGTCCGGGGAGAGCGGATTTATTGGATGTAAGAAGTCTGCTGTACCAAGATCGACTGATGGATCAATTTAAAGTGGTTCTAAAGGCTCAAGGTGCATTCTATGTGTGTAGCAGCTCCCCACCCCCCCCTCAACACTTACCTGAGCCCCTCTCTATCCAGCGATGTCCACGAGAGCCTCGGTTCTCTGGGGACTTTAACCCCTGATTGACCATTGGCTTCTGCTGCTGTCAGTCACAGCCAGTGAGCCAATCTGGAGAGGGAGGGGGCGGAGCCGAGCTGCAGCTCATGTAAATGGCATGCAGAGCCACAGCTTGGGAGCGCGCCTGCTTGGGTAACAGTGGGAGCCATTGGCTACTGCTGCTGTCAATCACAGCCGTTGAAGAGGGGGGTGGGACCAAGCTGCTTTATGTGTCAATGGACACGCAGAGCCTCAGCTCGGGAGCGCACCTGCTTGGGTAGCAGTGGGAGGCATTGGCTTGTGATGCTACCAATCACAGCCAGTGAGGAGGGGCCGAACTGTGTTTTATGTGTCAATGGACACACACAGCCGGCTTGGGAGTGAGCACGCATGAGTGCACCCATAGGAAGCAGCTTGCTGTGGAGGGTACGCGACAGGGAGGAGGGGTCAGGAGAGCCGACGGGGGACCTGAGAAGAGAAGGATCGGGGCTGCTCTGTGCAAAACCATTACACAGAGCAGTAAGTATGACATGTTTGTTATTTAAAAAAAAAAAATCAAGACTTTAATATCACTCTCAGTACAACCAAGCCTGCCCATAGATGGATTGAATCTTGGCCAGTCCCTTCTGTACCAGCTGAGATTCCATACATCTGTGGCCAGTATAATGATTTCACATCACTTTAATGTTCCTGGGATGTGCAGATGTGAACGAAGCCTAGGAGCCAATCAGATTCTTCCACAGCCGGAGACAGGGGCGGACTGACAACTTATGGGGCCCCCGGCCAATATGGGATCATGGGGCCCCTGTGTCCTTGCCCAAACTCAAAAAAGCCTATGAAAAAGGTACCAGAGGTATCTCATGGGGCCCCCTACTGACCCTGGGCCCTCGGGCAGTGCCCGAATTTCCAAATGGTCAGTCCGCCCCTGGCCGGAGAACAAGTAGAGGTATGACGACTCTTCAGCGTGTTTTTGCTTCTCCATTGACCAATCAGCAGAGTGCAGGGGTGTGTACTAAGTTGTGATACAGCTGCTGGATTGGAAGTTTATGTCCTGGCCAGGGGTGGACTGACATCTCATGGGGCCCCCGGGCAATATGGGATCATGGGACCCCTGTGTCCTTGCCCAAACTCAAAAAAGCCTATGAAAAAGGTACCAGGGGCATCTCATGGGGCCCCCTACTGACCCAGGCCCCTCGGGCAGTGCCCGAGTTTCCAAATGGTCAGTCCGCCCCTGGTCCTGGCTGTGCTGACCGGCAGGATGCCTGAACTGCAACGCTGACTGCACAGAATTACAAATCCATTGGCAGGTAAAGCACCTTCCATGTGTGTATCTGAACGGAGCACTCAGCCTGTCAGCTGGAGTTCAGCTTGTAGTAAATGGCTACTGTGCTTGATTATCTTGGTTTTGGCTGAATGCCAGCTCAGACTGGAAACATTCCATGAAATTACTTTGTTACTTCTCTGGGAAGTACGGTTCATTTGTAACGCCGTTACTTTAGAGATCCTCTTTCACCCGTGTGGTCAGCAATCCTGCCATAGATGAGAACAGAAAGTTTCCCGTGAGAATTGGGCTCCTTGCACTCTGGGTGTTTTAATAACGATGGTAGCGTTGGCTGTGTAAAGGGGCATTAAAAACGTGAGCTTTTCAGCGTGTTAGCATTTTCTGCATTAGTGTTTAGCTGTGTTTGTGGTTTTTAGCGTTTTTACACAAAAAAACCCCAAAAAACCTAAAAAAAACCACCCAAAAAAGCCAGTTTGCCTCATTTTACCGTGTTTCTTTCATTTTTCAGCATTCGAGGGTTTTTACAGCACTAGAAATCACTACTTCAGTGGTCTCCAAACTGCAGCCCAGGGGCCGGATGTGGCCCTTTGCATGCCTTTATCTGGCCCTTGGGGCACTTTTTCTCCCACTGATACAAGGCACTATTCCTTTCCTCCCACCAACAATGGGGCATAATTACTGCTACTGACGTCAACTATTCTTCACACTGACACCAACGATGGGGCACTGTTCCTCCCACTGACACCAATGATGGGGCATTATTCCTCCAATAATGGGGCACTGTGCCTCCCACTGGCACCGACGACGGGGCACTGTGCCTCCCACTGGCACCGACGACGGGGCACTGTGCCTCCCACTGGCACCGACGACGGGGCACTGTGCCTCCCACTGGCACCGACGACGGGGCACTGTGCCTCCCACTGGCACCGACGACGGGGCACTGTTCCTCCCACTGGCACCGACGACGGGGCACTGTGCCTCCCACTGGCACCGACGACGGGGCACTGTGCCTCCCACTGGCACCGACGACGGGGCACTGTGCCTCCCACTGGCACCGACGACGGGGCACTGTGCCTCCCACTGGCACCGACGACGGGGCACTATTTCCCCCCCAACGACACAGCGCTGTGGAACATGGCTGAGCTATACACTGTAAATGTATAATAATAGACTGTGGGGGGGCATTAGAGTGTAAGCTCCTCTGGCGCAGAGACTGATGGGACTGTGGGGGAGGGGACATTAGAGTGTAAGTTCCGCTGGCGCAGTCTGATATGACCGGCTGTGTGGTCTCTGTACAGCACTGAGGAACATGGCTGAGCTATATACTGTAAATGTATAATAATGATAATAGTGTGTGACTGGGGGAGGGGGGGGGACTTTAGAGTGCAAGCTCCTCCCTCTGGTGCAGAAACGAATGTAACTGGCTCATCGTTCTCTGTACAGCACTGCGGTATATGTTGGTGCAATATGCCAGCGCTACACCAGCCTATAGACTACACAGCAATCCCCGGGGTTTCTAACTGGAGGAGCCACGCCGTCAATCAGCCCAGCCAAATCTAATAATTTATATTACGCTGTCGTGTTTTTCCTATTTAATGCATTAACTGAAATCATTAAGACAGATGTAATTTATTTCATGATCGATCTTCGGTAGTTCGGGGGTTGGGTCCAATAATGACCGGGCTGCCAATTAAGTAAAATCTTTAATGGTTTCTGATTTTAGATGGCGAAGGAATGGAACACATCAATAAACAGCAAATACATTCGTAACAAAGTTTCTTGTAGGAATAATGAAGACCGGGCGCATATGAGGCATCACAGAGAGCCACGGCGATATGCCGACTGCAATAACTAATGGCGACCAATCAGATTTGATCATCTCTGAGATTTCTTGCTTTTGCCTTAATAATAAACCCTGTGGTGCTTAATGGCTCTAGCAGGGGTGGGATGACAACTCCTGGGGCCCCCGGGCAGTAGGGGATCATGGGGCCCCTGTGTCCTCACCCACACACAAACCACACCCGAAAAAGCCTATGAAAGGTACCAGGGGCATCTCATGGGGCCCCCTACTGACCCCGGGCCCTCGGGCTCTAGAAAGGGTTATGCAGGCATTTCAAGTATATTAAACACAAAAGGCAACAGCTAAAAGCGACCAATGGCCTGTAGGCTTGGACCTGCCATGCTGTAGTAAGATGGATTCTAATTGGTGGCTGCCCCACCAAGAGTACGCACCGGAAATTGTGGCATGTAAAGATCATACATAGATACCAACTGTCCTAGATTTGCTGGAACAGTAGTGCATCTTGGCACTTTGTCCCGGTGATGCCGTTTCCAGGGCTATGTCCTGGGATCAAAGCATCAACCGGGGGCGGACTGACAACTCATGGGGCTCCTGTGTCCTTGCCCAAACTCAAAAAAGCCTCTGAAAAAGGTACCAGGGGCATCTCATGGGGCCCCCTACTGACCCCGGGCCCTCGGGCAGTGCTTGAGTTTCCAAATAGTCATTCCGCCCCTGGCATCAACCCTTTGCAAGTTACTGCTTATGCACACTAACTCAGAGGCATTAATCGCAGGGAGTAGGACTGCAGTTGGTCTGCGTGTGGGTGGCCCCTGCATATATAGTATATGGTCTGGATGGGACCAACCAGAGCATAAACTAGAACCTTCAGGGCCCTGATGCAAGAATCCATGAAGGGCCCTCCTGACTCTTGGCTGGGGCCCTTTCCACTGATCCTGGGGCCCTTTATTACAATCCAAAAGTGGGACCCTTTCACATGTTCTGCAATGGACCCCATTCCTGCCATCTTATGGCTTCTCCATGGTGGTAGAGCACCAGGACCCGGTTACAACTGCAACCTTTGTGACCCTGGTAGTTCCACCACTGAGACCAACCCATAAAGTGAGCATGATGGGCGGACACTGCATATTTAGAGGTGGGGTCTGGGAGAGGCCAACCTATACGGTGAGTTAGACTGTGGGTGGAGTTAGAGTAAGGCTGGCCATACATTATACAATTTTCTTGAGAATTTTGCTTTAGATTGACCAAAAACCATGAAAGAAAAGCAAAACCAGCGCACGGGTCCATAAACGTCCTAGGAACACGGTAACGGTCATTCGCTGAGGTGCAGCCCTCTAAAGATCTGGGAACTTTGATAATACTGGAAAAGAGCAAAAAAAGGATGCACTCTCCGAATTACCGTGATAAAAAATAATTTATTGAGAATGACAAAAGTGTACACTCACAAACCAAGAGTCCTAAATAAAAGCAAGGAACCAACGTGACATTCCCAGCAAGTGATGGTCTTGCGACAGAGTGTGCTAACGCGTTTCAGGAGACGAGCTCCCTTCCTCAGAGCTGAAACAACTAGACGTGTATGAAGCCTATATAGGGAAGCAGGATGAAATGTAAGGACAATGGGGCGGATCATGTGGAAGGTCAAAGTGGCTCCTCCCCCTCCAAGTGACCATTCAAAAGAAAGGGTCAATCAAAGGGGAGGGAAGAAATAGCATGACCATGGCACCAGTCATGTATGACAACTGCCATGGTGGTGAAATGCCAGGTAGTTCCTTTGCACCCCTGGTAGTTCCACCAATGAGACCAACCCATAAAGTGGGCATGATGGGCGGGCACTGCATATTTAGAGGTGGGGTCTGGGAGAGGCCAACCTGTACGGTGAGCTTAGCATGACCATGGCATCAGTCATGTATGACTGACAACTGCCATGTTGGTGGAACGCCAGGGGCCCAGTCACAAGTGTGACCTTTGCACCCCTGGTAGTTCCACCAATGAGACCAACCCATAAAGTGGGCATGATGGGCGGACACTGCATATTTAGAGGTAGGGTCTGGGAGAGGCCAACCTGTACGGTGAGCTTAGCATGACCATGGCACCAGCCATGTATGACTACAACAACTGCCAAGTTGGTGGAACGCCAGGGGCCCAGTCACAAGTGTGACCTTTTCACCCCTGGTAGTTCCACCAATGAGACCAACCCATAAAGTGGGCATGATGGGCGGACACTGCATATTTAGAGGTGGGGTCTGGGAGAGGCCAACCTGTACGGTGAGCTTAGCATGACCATGGCACCAGTCATGTATGACTGACAACTGCCATGTTGGTGGAATGCCAGGGGCCCAGTCACAAGTGTGACCTTTGCACTCCTGGTAGTTCCACCAATGAGACCAACCCATAAAGTGGGCATGATGGGCGGACACTGCATATTTAGAGGTGGGGTCTGGGAGAGGCCAACCTGTACGGTGAGCTTAGCATGACCATGGCACCAGTCATGTATGACTGACAACTGCCATGTTGGTGGAACGCCAGGGGCCCAGTCACAAGTGTGACCTTTGCACCCCTGGTAGTTCCACCAATGAGACCAACCCATAAAGTGGGCATGATGGGCGGATACTGCATATTTAGAGGTGGGGTCTGGGAGAGGCCAACCTGTACGGTGAGCTTAGCATAACCATGGCACCAGTCATGTATGACTACGACAACTGCCATGTTGGTGGAATGCCAGGGGCCCAGTCACAAGTGTGACCTTTGCACCCCTGGTAGTTCCACCAATGAGACCAACCCATAAAGTGGACATGATGGGCGGATACTGCATATTTAGAGGTGGGGTCTGGGAGAGGCCAACCTGTACGGCGAGCTTATGAAATTCAGACTGTGGGTGGAGTTAAAGAGTAGGGCTGGCCATACAGTATACAATTTTCTTGAGAATTTTGCTTTAGATTTACCAAAAACCATATAATATGAGGTCAAACCTAAACAACACTTTGAATTGTATCCAATTAGGCCGGCCCTTGCACTACATAGTTGAATCTAAAGAAAATTGGACAGACAATTGAGAAAAAACACACTGGGTGATCTATGTAGCTATTTCTTCAGAACAACGAAAGGTAGGAATCTGCAGCAAAGTTTGTTACAATCCCTGCAATGTACATAGATCACCCAGAGGGGATTTTTTTTTTCTCACAACAAAAGTGAAGTTACTCTTAAGGCCTCCTGACCCTCTCCAGTTCTGCCAAATGTTTTTTCAATTTTGAATGGAGTTGGGTTTTCATCCTACCCCCATGTTCCAGCCTCACCGCCATCCACACCAAGCACATACGGCTGAAACCTGTAATGCAGCCCCAATCCAGAGGCAGTCTGAAACCCAACAATGAGAAGAATGTACATCCCTAATTTAAGATACATGTTGCTGACTTTGCAGAGTTTCGTGGGCACCATTACCAGATTACTTGCAGACTTTACGTGTTGCCTGGGGTTGCTTGTTAAAGCACACTTGTCATTGAGAAAAACTCCAACTGACATAATTGCCTACTACCGGCAACCACAAGGCATCTGAACGTACTTTTGTATACTGCGTGACATACACAGTGTTCGTCTGGGATCGGAGTCTCCGCAATCAAAAATTTTTTTTTTTCCCCCCACTGGATAGTTTGCTGTAATGGCTTCAATGTCCCCTTATTAGAAGCTTTATCTATGATGCCTTGTCAGGCTCTGATCTTGCAAGGTGTCAGCAGTAATTAGAGCCAGTGAGCTAGCAGGCCCCAGAAACAATCCATTGGCAAGAACTCCACGAAGCAGCTTGTCAGCACATAAATCCGAACGTGGGACAGACGTGGACTAAAACTGTCAACCTGTGACAGAGTCACGCCATCATCATTGCATGTGATGCCGGATTACATGTGACGTTTGTCTTGGAGCACAAGTGAGATGTGTGTGACTGTAATGCTGATTCTGATGGAAACAATTGTGAGCTTCTGAGGTTTATCTTTCATTTTTGGGCTTCACAAGTATCTAAATTACCCAATGCTGCTTGTTTAGGAGGACGTGTGTAATATCAGACTCTATACACCAGGATTTCTCAGCTGGGGTTCTATGGAACCCTAAGGTCCCTCCAAAGATCGCTAGATATTCCTTAGACAATGAGCAATTTTTGCCCTTCAGATAAGTTCCCAGTGACCGCAAGTGTAAGGAGCATTCTTCCCACTGGCCGCAAGTGTGAGGAGCATTCTTCCCACTGGCCGCAAGTGTGAGGAGCATTCTTCCCACTGGCCGCAAGTGTGAGGAGCATTCTTCCCACTGGCCGCAAGTGTGAGGAGCATTCTTCCCAGTGGCCGCAAGTGTGAGGAGCATTCTTCCCACTGACCGCAATTGTAAGGAGCATTCTTCCCGTTGACCGCAAGTGTAAGGAGCATTCTTCCCGTTGACCGCAAGCGTAAGGAGCATTCTTCCCGTTGACCGCAAGCGTAAGGAGCATTCTTCCCGTTGACCGCAAGCGTAAGGAGCATTCTTCCCGTTGACCGCAAGCGTAAGGAGCATTCTTCCCGTTGACCGCAAGCGCAAGGAGCATTCTTCCCATTGACCGCAAGCGTAAGGAGCATTCTTCCCATTGACCGCAAGCGTAAGGAGCATTCTTCCCATTGACCGCAAGCGTAAGGAGCATTCTTCCCATTGACCGCAAGCGTAAGGAGCATTCTTCCCATTGACCGCAAGCGTAAGGAGCATTCTTCCCATTGACCGCAAGCGTAAAGAGCATTCTTCCCATTGACCGCAAGCGTAAAGAGCATTCTTCCCATTGACCATCACACTAATGTATCAGGAGTTGTTAATATCGCATTTTTTAGCAGGGGTTCCCTGAGACTGCAGCGTTATTTCAAGGGTTCTTCTGTGTTGAAAAGGATGGGAAAGGCTGTTATACACTATATGGCCAAAGACTGGTGAACCATCACACCTCTGTGAGCTTGGTGAACATCTCATTCCAAAACCATAGCCATTAATTTTGCAGTTAGCTAAGCCTTTGCAGCTATTACAGCCTTCACTCTTCTTTTCAATATTTTCGAGTGTGCCCATGGGAATTTGTATCCATTTTTTTCCCAGTTTATCTCAAAGGTGTTCAGTAGGGTTGAGGTCAGGTCTCTGGGCGGGACACTGATGTTCCTCCACACCAAACTGGTCAAACCGTGTCTTGATAAAGCTGACTTTGTACACAGGGGTACAGTCATGCTGGAATAGAAAAGGGCCTTCCCCAAAATGTAAGAGCACAGTTGTCTTTGTATGTTTTCGTTTTAACAGTACCCTTCACCAGAAACATCTGAACTCCATCATTTGGAGGGGTGTCCACTGGTTCTGGCCATTTAGTGTAGATGGGTTGAAATAGGAACATTCATATAGTGCAAAGGAAAAAAAATTACACGTTTCCTCCTGAAGTGTTATGTCTGACTATGTACACTATATGGCCAAAAGTTGGTGGACCATCACAACTCTACAAGCTTGGTGGACATCTCATTCCAAAACCATGGTTACGAATACGGAGTTGGGCAAGCCTATACAGTTATAACAGCTTTTACTCTCAATATTTTGGAGTGTGTCCATAGGAATTTATACCCATTTTTTCCAGTTTATCCCAAAGGCGTTCAGTAGGGTTGAGGTCATGGCTCTGTGCAGGGCACTGAAGTTTCTCCACAACAAACTGGTCAAACCATGTGTTTATGGACATATTGGGTGAGAAGACCTGGGTTGTTCCAATTCTGTGAACCCAATCTAAAGCACATTAAGGTCCTGGAGTAGCCTAGCCAGTCTCCAGACCTTCATCCGATTGAAAATCTGTGGAGGGAGCTGAAAGTTCGAGTTGCCAAACGTCAGCCACCAAACCTTAATGACTTGGAGAGGATCTGCCCAGAGGAGTGGGCCAAAATCCCTCCTGAGATGTGTGCGAACCTGGGGGCCAACTCCAGGAAATGTCTGACCTCTGTGATTGCCAACAAGGGATTTGCCACCAAGTACTAAGTCATGTTTTATGAAGGGGATCCAATACTTATTTCCCTCATGAACATGCAGATCAGTCATCATTTGTTAGACATGCATTTCTTTTGAATTTTTTGTTGCTATTCTGTCTCTGTGTTTACAATACACCGAACATTCGATTTTTTGACCGATCATTTCTTTGTGAGTGAGCAAACATTCAACATCAGCAGGGGAGCAAATACGCGTTTCCTTCACTGTATATGTAAAGTGCTGCGTACATTGACGGTGCTATATAAGCACCTGAAATAAATTGGCAGTAATACATTGCCTGCGTTCCTATGATGCATACACACCAGGGCTGCATAATAATGACCCTTAGGACCCTAGAATAACGACATGCTGATATTTTGGGGTCACAAAACAAAGATTTCAGATAAATGACACCTGTCAGCAAGAGATTTTTGACTGTTTAGTCACTTTTAGTCATCTTTCCCACATGTGCACCGGGTCTGACTTGGCATTCTGCAGATTCCAGTTGCATGGCTCCAGCTCAGTAAGCGGGGTACCCCTTTGTCATTGCAGGGGGGTCCCTATCTCTTATCTCAGGTTTTCTAGAATATTCCAATGTATAAAACCCTCCAGCACGCTGATGTCTGCCACTGCGGCTCCAGCGACTCCACACCTGCCCTGCATGAGCCGGCGCTGCCAGCAGCTTGTGTGAGCTTGTCCTCTCGGAGAAAGAATCTGGAAAATGTGAGGCTGCCACTGGAAAATGTGACCGGGCTCAGCCAGCTCAATGGGCCTTTCAGACTTTGCGCCGTGCGGATTTTATAAAGTGACAATTACGCAGCTCCTCCAGCAGCCAGCGCCGCTCCTCGGCATTATGTAACCCGCGGTTTTATAGGTGCGTGCCGCAGCCACATTGTCACTGATGCACCAGACTTGGGGGGCCCTTCCTGGAATCTGCGATTGTTGGTTGAGCAGGAGGACGGAGCGCTCCGGATCTGTTCAGAGCCACAAAATTCTGTCACTGCCTTGAAGCGTTGGGGTGCTGGGGTTAGTTCCAGTCAAAGGATGCTGCTGAGCAAAGAGCACTGTGGGGGCTATTTACTAAAACTTCATGGTGCAAATCCTGGGGCAGCTCTGCATAGAAACCCGTCGGCTTCCAGGTTTTATTGTCGAATGAATTCGATCTCTTAGATTGTAAGCTCTAGTGAGCCGATCCCTCCGAATCCTCCTGTATTCATTTGTATTGTAATTGTCCTGGCTGCCCTTATGTTGGAAAGCTGCATAAACTGTCGGCGATATATAAATCTTGTATAATAATAATTTACAATAGTGTGTGTGTATATATATATTCTTAGATTGTAAGCTCCCAGGATCAGGGCCCTCCTATCCCTCTTGTACTGAACTGTATTGTTGCTGTATTGTCTTCCGTTATATTGTAAAGTGCTGAGCAAACTGTTGGCACCATAAATCCTGTATAATAATAATATTGCCAGAAGTATCGGGCCGCCGGTCTTTCCACACACATGACCTTTAATGCCCCCCCAGTCTTAGTCCGTAGGGTTCAATATTGAGTTGGCCCCGCCCTTTGCAGCTATAACAGCTTCAACTCTTCTGGGAAGGCCGTCCACAAGGTTTAGGAGGGTGTCTATGGGAAGGTTGGACCATTCTTCCAGAAGCACATTTGTCAGGTCAGGCACTGATGTTGGGGGAGGAGGCCTGGCTCGCAGTCTCCGCTCTAATTCATTCCAAAGGTGTTCTATGGGGTTGAGGTCAGGACTCTGTGCAGGACAGTCAAGTTCCTCCACCCCAAACTGGCCCCTCCATGTCTTTATGGACCTTGCTTTGTGCACTGGTGTGCAGTCATGTTGGAACAGGAAGGGGCCATCCCCAAACTCTTCCCACAAAGTTGGGAGCATGAAATTGTCCAAAATGTCACCTTAAGAGTTCTCTTCACTGGAACTAGGTGGCCAAGCCCAACCCCTGAAAACCCCACACCATAATCCACCCTCCAGCAAACTTTACACTTGGCACAATGCAGTCAGGCAAACACTGATCTACTGGCAACCGCCAAACCCAGACACGTTCATCAGATTGCCAGAGAGAGAAGCGTGATTGGTCATGCCAGAGAACACGTCTCCTCTGCTCTAGAGTCCAGTGGCGGCGTGCTTTACACCACGGCATTCAACTCTTTGCATTGCACTTGGTGATGAAAGGCTTGGATGCAGCTGCTTGGCCATGGAAACCCATTCCATGAAGCTCTCTACACACTGTTGTTGGGCTCATCTGAAGGCCACACCAAGTTTGGAGGTCTTTAGCTATTGACTCTGCAGACAGTTGGCGACTTCTGCGCACTGTGCGCTTCAGCATGCGCTGACCCCGCCCTGTCATGTGACGTGGCCTACCTCTTGGTGGCTGAGTTGCTGTTGTTCCCAGTTGCTTCCACTTTGTTATAATCCCACTAACAGTTGAGCGTGGAATATTTAGTAGCCAGGAAATGTCACGGATGGACCAGGGGCGAACTGACAACTCATGGGGCCCCCGGGCAATAGGGGATCATGGGGCCCCTGTGTCCCTGCCCAAACTCAAAAAAGCCTATGAAAAAGGTACCAGGGGCATCTCATGGGGCCCCCTACTGACCCTGGGCACTCGGGCAGTGCCCGAGTTTCCAAATGGTCAGTCTGCCCCTGGGATGGACTTATTGCATAGGTGGGAACCTATCACGGGACCACGCTTGGAGTCACTGAGCTCCTGAGAGCGACCCATTCTTTCACCAATGTTTGTAGAAGCAGTCTGCATGTGGCGGCAAGGAGTAAATTGAACAAGCTGATGCTAGAAGCTGATTGGCTCCCATGCACAGCTGCACCAGATTCCGAGTTCTCCAGTTTCAGTAAATCCTGTGTATAGTTCATTGACCTGCTTGTACAAATCTGTGACCTGCTTGTACTTGCTGCCTGACCCAAATTGGTCTCATTGGGGTTTATTTACTAAAGCTGGAGAGTGCAAAATCAGACTCACTTCTGCATAGAAACCAATCAGCTTCCAGGTTTCATTGCCAAAGCTTCATTGAACAAGCTGAGGTTAGAAGCTGATTGGTTTCTATGCAGAAGGGAGTCTGATTTTGGACTCTCCAGCTTTAGTAAATAAACCCCATTATGTCTGCTTGAAAAGTGTGTCTGAAGTCAAAACAGACAGCAGTACAATCCTTACAGGGGTTCTAACCTCCCCCTACTCCATCCATAAAAAATAAATAAATAAAATTCTGTAGATATATTTTAAAGCTGAACTCTGAGCTTAAATAGTTACATTGAAATATATTCCTCGGTTGCCACAAAGGATATAAATCATAGTTTGTGCACCTTTAAAATACTATATATATATATATATATATATATAATTTTAATGTATTATAAAATGATACATAAAGTAAAAATACATATAATGATACATTAAAATATAATTTATATAATAATCGAATGATAAAAAAAAATATTATATTATGTATTTTATTGTATCATATTGTATGTTTTGTATTTTTCTATTATATATATTGTATCATTATATGTATTTTTAATTTATGTATCATTTTATGTATTGTGCTTTTTTTTTTCATTGTATCATATTATTATTATTATTTGTATTGTGTTTTATTGCCAGCTCTTTAGAAATCTTTCAATACGTTTTTGTGCCCAGAGTTCAGCGTTGGTTCCTGAACCTCTTGTCTGCACCTTCTGTAAGTGGAGGTTTGATTTATGTTGCGTCACCCTAGGGTGACATGGATGTGGGGTATATTGCATGTCATATAGATAATCTTTGCGGGCTTCTAGATACAAAGGCAGACATGACTTGTTGCTGGAAAAGTCTCCCCCTAGCACCCAGGCATGTTTACAGGGAGCCGGGAGAGCTGGCAGCCCGCCGTGATGCGAGGTATGCAGAGAAGTCACATATCCTGTGCTGGGAAGGAGTGCAGAGATTCTTCTTCCTCAATTCCCCGCCACACCCTATGGAGCGCCATAATAATGCTCGAACTTTAAACTGCAGGGCAGTGACTGGGGAAAGGTCGGGCGGCAATACATTTATCACCCTAATGGCTTCATAGTGCTTCCTGGAAAGGAAATGTAGACGTCTCTGAAGGTTGTTGTGGCCAAGAAAGGCGTCTTGCGGCGCTGTAAAATTATTTACAAGTGAGCCTTGCCACTGAAGGGTTGTAGCAGAGGTAGTAACGCCGAGGCCTGTGCAGATGCGCAGACCAATCATTTCATCCCCGAGTGCCGGGTTTTATGATCTGATTTGTATACAGTTGCAAGAAAAAGTATGTGAACCCCTTGGGATTACGTGGAGTTTTGCATGAATTGGGCATAAAATGTGCTCTGAACGTCATCTAAGTCACAACAATAGAAGAACACAGTCTGCTGAACATAATAATACACAAACATTAGAAGTTGCCATGGTTTAATTGCACATAACATGTAAACATTCACAGTGCAGGGAGGAAAAAGTATGTGAACCTTTGGACTTAATAACTGGTTGACCCTTCTTTGGCAGCAATAACCTCAACCAAACGTTTCCTGTAGTTGCAGATCAGACCTGCACAATGATCTGGAGTAATTTTGGACCACTCCTCTTCACAAAACTGTTTCAGTGTAGCAATATTCTTGGGATGTCTGGTGTGAATCGCTCTCTCAAGGTCATGCCACAGCATTTCAATCGGGTTGAGGTCAGGACTCTGACTGGGCCACTCCAGAAGGCGTATTCTGTGCTGTTGCAGCCATTGTTTTGTTGAATTACTTGTATGCTTTGGGTCATTGTCCTGTTGCATCACCCATCCTCTGTGGAGCTTCAGTTGGCGGACAGATGGTCGTACGTTTTCCTGCAAAATGTCTTGATAAACTCTGGAATTCATTTTCCCATCGATGACAACAATCCGTCCAGGCCCTGAGGCAGCAAAGCAGCCCCAAACCATGATGCTCCCTCCGCCATGTTTTAAAGTGGGGATGAGGTTTTGATGTTGGTGTGCTGTGCCTTTTTTTCTCCACACATAGTGTTGTGTGTTCTTCCCAAACAACTCAATCTTGGTTTCATCTGTCCACAGTATATTTTGCCAGTAGTGCTGTGGAACATCCAGGTGCTCTTTTGCAAACTTCAAACGTGCTGCAATATTCTTTTTGGACAGCAATGGCTTCCTCCGTGGTGTCCTCCCATGTACTCCATTCTTGTTTAATGTTTTCCTTATTGTAGATGTGTCAACAAAAATGTTAGCATGTGCCAGAGATTTCTGTAGGTCTTTAGCTGACACTCTGGGATTCTTCTTTACCTCATGCAGCATTCTGCGCTGTGCTCTTGCAGTCATTTTTACAGGACAACCACTCCTAGGGAGAGAAGCAACAGTGCTAAACTTTCTCCATTTGTAGACAGTCTGTCTTACCATGGACACATAAACATCAGGGCTTTTGGAGATACTTATGTAACCCTTTCCAGCTTCATGCAAGTCAACAATTCTTGATCGTAGGTCTCCTAAGAGCTCTTTTCTGCAAGGCATGGTTCACATCAGACAGTGCTTCTTGAAACCAGTAAACCCAAAACAGGTGTGTGTTTTTTAAGGGCAGGACAGCTGTCAGCAACACATCCAATATCATCACACTGATTGGAGTCAAGGTTGGCTCACTCCTGGCTCCAATTAGCTCTGGGAGAAGTCATTAAGCTAGGGCCTCACATACTTTTTCCTCCCTGCACTGTGAATGTTTACATGTTATGTGCAATTAAACCATGGCAACATCTAATGGTTGTGTAGTATTATGTTCAGCAGACTGTATTCTTCTATTGTTGTGACTTAGATGACGTTCAGAGCACATTTTATGCCCAATTCATGCAAAACTCCACGTAATCCCAAGGGGTTCACATACTTTTTCTTGCAACTGTACATGAAAAGGGATGTGCTTATGGTGCAAGTATTGTCCGGGTAATAATCTCCTTCTAGCAGAGAACACACACTGAGATACATGTCCATGAGTCCAATGCACCAGTCTTTATCCGGTATGTCGGAGGTGGACTTCCTTTCATAAGATGCAGCTCCTCCAGAAAGGGAGAAGAAATATCTGAATCAAGAGGTAAAAAAAAAAAAACACGGCGGAGGGCGCCATCTAAGTGCAGCATTAAGACATTTACGGCTCATTTACACTTGCTTTGAGTTTAACACATCAAAATGTCTACCGCTTCAACATGCTTTTTCAATGTGTTTTTGTTGCTTCGGTGATGCTTTAGCCCAGTAGAACCCCAGCTCCGTGTTAGCACCATTCAGCCAATCCCCAGCTACGTAGTCCCAACGTTCAGCAGCTCCCCAGCTCCGTGCTGCCACCGCTCAGGAGAACTCCAGCTCTGTAGTACCATCGGTCAGCACATCCCCAGCTCCATAGTACCACCACTCAGCTGATCCCCAACTCCGTAGTACCACCGCTCAGCTGATCCCCAGCTCCGTAGTACCACCGCTCAGCTGATCCCCAGCTCCGTAGTACCACCGCTCAGCTGATCCCCAGCTCCGTAGTACCACCGCTCAGCTGATCCCCAGCTCCGTAGTACCACCACTCAGCTGATCCCCGGCTCTGTAGTCCCACCGCTCATCAGCTCCCCAGCTCCGTAGTCCCACCGCTCAACAGCTCCCCAGCTCCGTAGTCCCACCGCTCAGCAGAACCCCAGCTCCGTAGAACCACCGCTCAGCAGATCCCCAGCTCCTTAGTACCACCACTCAGCCTATCCCCAGCTCTGTAGTACCTCCGTTCAGCAGTACCCTAGCCCCGTAGTACCACCACTCAACAGTACCCTATCTCCGTAGTACCACTGCTCAGCAGAACCCCAGCTCTGTAGAACCACCGCTCAGCAGATCCCCAGCTCCTTAGTACCACCACTCAGCCTATCCCCAGCTCGGTAGTACCCCCGCTCAGCAGTACCCTAGCTCCGTAGTACCACATATCCGTAGTACCACCACTCAGCCTATCTCCATCTCCATAGTGCCACCACTCAGCAGATCCCCAGATCATTTATGTATACCACTGCTCAAGGTAGAGGGACTCCTCCTGTCCACAACTTCTCCTGTAGGTGCCAGCCCAGCCCGTTTCCTGCATAAATGAGAACAAAGGACGTCCCTTCGGCTGCACTCCAAACAATCCACTTTATTGAACCATGATAAAACACCCAGCTCTACGGATCCTCCACTCAATAGTAATCCCCAGCTCTGCTGATCTCTGCTCAGTAGTAACCCCCAGCTCTGCTGATCCTCCGCTCAGTAGTAACCCCCAGCTCTGCTGATCCTCCGCTCAGTAGTAACCCTCAGCTTTGCCGATTCACTCAACAGTAACCCCCAACTCTGCTGAGCCACTCAGGAGTAACCCCCAGCTCTACTGATCCACTAAGTAGTAGCCCCCAGCTCTACCCATCCTCCACTTAGTAGTAACCCCCAGCTCTACCCATCCTCCACTTACTAGTAACCCCCAGCTCTGCTGATTCACTCAATAGTAACCCCCAACTCTGCTGAGCCACTCAATAGTAACCCTCAGCTCTACTGATTACCCTGCTCAGTAGTAACCCCCATCTCTACCCATCCTCCACTCACTAGTAACCCCCAGCTCTGCTGATTCACTCAATAGTAACCCCCAACTCAGCTGAGCCACTCAGGAGTAACCCCCAGCTCTACTGATCCTCTGGTTTGCTGATCCTCCTCTTTCCGGTCCCCGCTTACCTTCCGCTATAGCTTTCCCATGTTGCACACCACGTGTGCCGTCTGCTAGTTGCTCTGCTCCAGTCCAGACCCCATTAACCTTCCTGCCGCTGCACGCCAGATGTGATGTCTGCACCAGACACCCCTGAAAAACAACCCCACACCATAATTCCCCCTCCAGCAAACTTTACACTTGGCACAATGCAGTTAGGCAAGTACCATTCTTCTGGCAATCACCAAACCCAAACATGTCCATCGGATTGCCAGACAGAGAAGTGTGATTGGTCACTCCAGAGAACGTGTACACTGCTCTAGAGTCCAGTGGCGGCGTGCTTTTACACCACGGCATCCGACGCTTTGCATTACACTTGGTGATGTAAGGCTTGGATGCAGCTGCTCGGCCATGGAAACCCATTCCATGAAGCTCTCTACGCACTGTTGTTGGGCTCATGTGAAGGCCACACCAAGTTTGGAGGTCTTTAGATATTGACTCTGCAGACAGTTGGTGACTTCTGCGCACTGTGCGCTTCAGCATGCGCTGACCCCGTCCTGTCATGTGACGTGGCCTACCACTTGGTGGCTGAGTTGCTGTTGTTCCCAGTTGCTTCCACTTTGTTATAATCCCACTAACAGTTGAGCGTGGAATATTTAGTAGCAAGCAAATGTCACGGATGGACTTATTGCACAGGTGACCACCTATCACGGGACCACGCTTGGAGTCACTGAGCTCCTGAGAGCGACCCATTCTTTCACCAATGTTTGTAGAAGCCGTCTGCATGCCTAGGGGCTTGATTGTATACACCTGTGTCCATGGAGGGGATTGGAACACCTGAATTTCATGATTTGGAAGGGATTGGAACACCTGAATCACATGATTTGGAGGGCGGGCCCAATACTTTTGGCAATATAGTGTGTATTTATAATAAAATTGATCCAAAACCCATTTTAGTTTTCCTTTAAAGGCAAAATCTCCAAGTCTGCCCAGAGTACAGCTTTCAGTATTCCACTCTGGAGGAGTTCTGCGGCATGGGCCCGCTTTGGAAGATCAGAGGCTTCTTTTTTAGAGTGAAGGCATCAAAGGGCGACCAGAGACTGCACTACCCTGTTCTTATGCGGCACCCAGCAGTGGTTTGATAAATGTGTCATTGCGGGAGGCAGGGTAGTTACTTCTCTTCCCCGGACTGTTTTTCCTTCATTGGGGACACATGAAAGCAGCAGAATCTTTCAGCCTTCTCTCATCCCGGTTACATCTCTGTCCGTTTTCCTCGCATGATGCCGTTTTTTTTTTCTTAGATGCCTCTGATTGCAAAAACATCCTGATTAAAGCTGCGTTTGAGAAATGGCTTTCACATGTAGTTTGATTAATGAAAGGGAAACGTTCTCAGTGAAGCTGGGAGATTGGCACTGGGATCTCACCGGCAGAGTCCCCGAGAGATACAAGAGATTGTTGGGGGGCGTGACCTTGGAGCATTGCGGTCCTGGATTCAGTTCTCAGCATAGGTGCTGTCTACATGGTGTATGTGCAGGAACCCCGTGTTTTCGTGGCGTTCCTTTAAGTGCTGGTTAGGTCTTGTTGGGTTAATTGGTTACCACTCACACAGGTTCCAGCCTCTATCTATCACTGTGGAGGGGAGGAGACCTGTATTTTTGTGGATGACACCTATATGTTTTGGACACTTTACAGAACACCATAATTCCTTACTCTGCTCTGGTCATGTTGGCTGTTCCAGCTTCTCCTGTTATATTCTTCATAATTTAAAATACATTTCATTAATATAGCTGTAACGCTGGGAACCCTCATAATGGGCACATCAGGTTTGCAGAAGTTCAGGACAAGGATCATGGGAATGCCTCATAATGCCTCAATGTCACCCAGGAGCTCAGCTGACATTGAGGGTCAGGAGGAAGAATGTCCCTTACATTGGGGGTCAGTGGGAAGAATGTCCCTTGCATTGGGGGTCAGTAGGAAGAATGCTCCTTACATTGGTGGTCAGTGGGAAGAATGCTCCTTACATTTGGTTTCAGTAGGAAGAATGCTCCTTACATTGGTGGTCAGTAGGAAGAATGTCCCTTACATTGGGGGTCAGTAGGAAGAATGCTCTTTACATTGGAGGTCAGTGGGAAGAATGCCCCTTTCATTGGGGGTCAGTGGGAAGAATGCTCTTTACATTGGAGGTCAGTGGGAAGAATGTCCCTTACATTGGGGGTCAGTGGAAAGAATGCTCCTTACATTGGTCGCAGTGGGAAGAATGTCCCTTACATTGGTCATCAGTGGGAAGAATGTCCCTCACATTGGGGGTCAGTGGGAAGAAAGTCCCTCGCATTGGGGGTCAGTGGGAAGAAAGTCCCTCGCATTGGGGGTCAGTGGGAATAATGTCCCTCGCATTGGGGGTCAGTGGGAAGAATGTCCCTCACATTGGGGGTCAGTGGGAAGAATGTCCCTCACATTGGAGGTCAGTGGGAAGAATGCCTCTTACATTGGTGATCAGTGGGAAGAATGCTCCTTACATCGGCGGTCAGTGGGAAGAATGTCCCTTACATTGGAGGTCAGTGGGAAGAATGTCCCTTACATTGGAGGTCAGTGGGAAGAATGTCCCTTACATTGGAGGTCAGTGGGAAGAATGTCCCTTACATTGGAGGTCAGTGGGAAGAATGCTCCTTACATTGGAGGTCAGTGGGAAGAATGTCCCTTACATTGGTGGTCAGTGGGAAGAATGTCCCTTACATTGATCAGTGGGAAGAATGTCCCTCACATTGGGGGTCAGTGGGAAGAATGTCCCTCACATTGGAGGTCAGTGGGAAGAATGCTCCTTACATTGGTGGTCAGTGGGAAGAATGCTCCTTACATTGGTGGTCAGTGGGAAGAATGCTCCTTACATTGGTGGTCAGTGGGAAGAATGCTCCTTACATTGGTGGTCAGTGGGAAGAATGTCCCTTACATTGGTGATCAGTGGGAAGAATGCTCCTTACATTGGTGGTCAGTGGGAAGAATGTCCCTTACATTGATCAGTGGGAAGAATGTCCCTCACATTGGGGGTCAGTGGGAAGAATGTCCCTCACATTGGGGGTCAGTGGGAAGAATGTCCCTCACATTGGAGGTCAGTGGGAAGAATGTCCCTCACATTGGAGGTCAGTGGGAAGAATGTCCCTCACATTGGAGGTCAGTGGGAAGAATGTCCCTCACATTGGAGGTCAGTGGGAAGAATGCTCCTTACATTGGAGGTCAGTGGGAAGAATGCTCCTTACATTGGTGGTCAGTGGGAAGAATGTCCCTTACATTGGGGGTCAGTGGGAAGAATGTCCCTTACATTGGTGATCAGTGGGAAGAATGTCCCTTACATTGGTGATCAGTGGGAAGAATGTCCCTCACATTGGGGGTCAGTGGGAAGAATGTCCCACTTACAGATAGCTAAAATATCATTGTCATCGGTGGCTTCATAACTTAGTCTGAAATTGCTCACGAACCCCTATAGCAACCTCTGGAGGAACGCTGGTTGGGAAGGGCGGTCACATGGAGTATCTCGTCTTATTGTGCATGAAATTCATCAAAACAGAATAGTAAAGGAGGTGGAAACTTCTACCTGCTCCAGTGTTTGGTGGAAATTCTCCATGATGCTGTATTCTCACAATTACCTCCAGACTGCTCTGAAAGTAACACTTTAATAGGGAATGTGAGAACGGCCCCTCTTCCTGACATGCTGAATGTGGATAAATCACCAGTTGTATTCCAATAAAAACACAGTTATGTCAGAATAATGGTATTTTGTGTCATGTGACGGGGAGGTCGAGTGTCAGAACGAATGTGAAGCTCGGTATGAGGACCAGAGTCGGTTTGAATGGAACGAGTTTATCATCCTGGAGGAGGGCAGGGTCAGAGCTGAAGCCACCACAGATAAATACTTCTTCCGGGAAAACCATCCATCTTCTGAAAAGTGACAGTTCTATAGGAAATGCCCGGCTCCATTCACATCTATTGGCAGAAAAGAAACCAAAATGATTGGATTCTTTCTGAAGACATTAGAATAGGTTTGTCTTTGGGAGCTGAAGACTGCGATATGATGAATGGTGGCCAACAAGTACATATTTGTGCTAATGCAACGTGTCCGAGCTATTAGAGTGTATGGCAAGCAAAAACGTTCCTTTTTTAGATTTAAAAGGAGTAAGGGTGGGGGTGGGGGTTAGAACACCACGGGTGGAAGGAAAGAAAATTGCTTGAATCCCTCCTGCGGCACAGTTGTGTTCCCTTACATTGGAGGTCAGTGGGAAGAAGGTCCCTTACATTGGGGGTCAGTGGGAAGAATGTGACTTACATTGGGGGTCAGTGGGAAGAATGCTACTTACATTGAGGGTCAGTGGGAAGAATGCCACTTACATTGGGGGTCAGTGGGAAGAATGCCTTTTACATTGGGGGTCAGTGGGAAGAATGTCCCTTACATTGGTGGTCAGTGGGAAGAATGCTCCTTACATTGGGGGTCAGTGGGAAGAATGTCCCTTACATTGGGGGTCAGTGGGAAGAATGTCCCTTACATTGGGGGTCAGAGGGAAGAATGTCCCTTACATTGGTGGTCAGTGGGAAGAATGTCCCTTACATTGGTGGTCAGTGGGAAGAATGCCCCTTACATTGGTGGTCAGTGGGAAGAATGTCCCTTACATTGGTGGTCAGTGGGAAGAATGCTCCTTACATTGGAGGTCAGTGGGAAGAATGTCCCTTACATTGGGGGTCAGTGGGAGGAATGCTCCTTACATTGGTGGTCAGTGGGAGGAATGTCCCTTACATTGGTGGTCAGTGGGAAGAATGTCCCTTACATTGGGGGTCAGTGGGAGGAATGTCCCTTACATTGGTGGTCAGTGGGAAGAAGGTCCCTTACATTGGGGGTCAGTGGGAAGAATGCTCCTTACATTGGGGGTTAGTGGGAAGAAGGTCCCTTACATTGGGGGTCAGTGGGAAGAATGTCCCTTACATTGGGGGTCAGTGGGAAGAATGTCCCTTACATTGGTGATCAGTGGGAAGAATGTCCCTTACATTGGTGATCAGTGGGAAGAATGTCCCTTACATTGGTGGTCAGTGGGAAGAATGTCCCTTACATTGGAGGTCAGTGGGAAGAATGTTCCTTACATTGGCGGTCAGTGGGAAGAATGTCCCTTACATTGGAGGTCAGTGGGAAGAATGCTCCTTACATTGGAGGTCAGTGGGAAGAATGTCCCTTACATTGGGGGTCAGTGGGAGGAATGCTCCTTACATTGGTGGTCAGTGGGAGGAATGTCCCTTACATTGGTGGTCAGTGGGAAGAATGTCCCTTACATTGGGGGTCAGTGGGAGGAATGTCCCTTACATTGGTGGTCAGTGGGAAGAAGGTCCCTTACATTGGGGGTCAGTGGGAAGAATGCTCCTTACATTGGGGGTTAGTGGGAAGAAGGTCCCTTACATTGGTGGTCAGTGGGAAGAATGTTCCTTACATTGGCGGTCAGTGGGAAGAATGTCCCTTACATTGGTGGTCAGTGGGAAGAATGTCCCTTACATTGGAGGTCAGTGGGAAGAATGTTCCTTACATTGGCGGTCAGTGGGAGGAATGCTCCTTCCATTGGTGATCAGTGGGAAGAATGCTCCTTACATTGGGGGTCAGTGGGAAGAATGCTCCTTACATTGGGGGGTACACCCCTGAGGACGTGTTATTATAAATAAATACACTATAAATGTTCCTGACCCTTTCCAAAAAATGCACCCGGTGAAAACGCCGAGATGTGAACCTGCCCCATAGGAAATCATGTTAAATTGACTGTACTGCGTTTCTGAAAAAAATGCTTAGGTGTGAACAAGGGGCGGACTGACAACTCATGGGGCCCCCGGGCAATAGGGGTTCATGGGGCCCCTGTGTCCTCACCCACACCCAAAAAAGCCTATGAAAGGTACCAGGGGCATCTCATGGGGCCCTCTACTGACCCCGGGACCTCGGGCAGTGCCCGAGTTCCCAAATGGTCAGTCCGCCGCCCCGGTGTGAACCTAGGGTCATGTATAGCCAGCCTTAGGCCGTCAGAAGTGATTCATGCAGATAGCAGAGGAAGGAGAGAGCAGATAGGGACCACGCTCAGCGCTTTGGATCAAGGCAAGTACAAACCATAGAAGGATATGCTTTGTTCATTTTTCATTTGAGAGGTTTACAACCACTTTAGTCTAGGTTCACACCTGTGCAGGTTGCGTTTCTGCATTGTGTTTTGGCACTTGCGTTTTTTGATGTGGGTTCTTTTTTTTTTTTTCTTCATTTTTGAAAAATGTTTCTTGTTGCTAGGCAGATTTTAAAGGTAAAATGCATCAAAAACACAATACATGCTTTTCTGCAGCGTTCCCATTGAATTCTATAGAGCCAAAAACAAAAGGTTTTGCGTTAAAAAAAAAAAAAAAAAGTTCCTGACACTTTCCAAAAAACGCAACAGGTGAAAACTCGGAGATGTGAACCTGCCCCATAGGAAATCATGTGAAATGGACTGTACTGCGTTTCTGAAAAACGTTGCAGAAAACGCTTAGGTGTGAACCTAGGGCAGGGGTAGGCAACCTGCGGCTCTCTAGCTGTTGTGGAACTACATTTCCCATGAGGCATTGCAAAGATTACAAAACTGACAGTTACAGCTATGACTTGCAGAGGCATGATGGAACTTGTAGTCCTGCGGCTCTCAGGTTGCCTACCCCTGCCATAGGGTCATGTATGGCCAGCCTTATCCGTCAGAAGTGACTCATGCAGATAGCAGAGGAAGGAGAGAGCAGACAGGGACCACGCTCAGTGCTTTGGATCAAGGCAAGTACAAACTATAGAAGGATATGCTTTGTTCATTTTTAATTTGAGAGGTTTACAACCACTTTATTCTAGGTTCACACCTGTGCAGGTTGCGTTTCTGCATTGAGTTTTTGATGCAGGGTTTTTTTTTTTATTTTTTTTAAATTTGTCTTGTTGCTTGGTAAATTGTAAAGGCAAAACGCATCGAAAATCTATTATTATACAGGATTTATGGCGCCAACAGTTTGCTCAGAGCTTTACAATATAACGGGAGACAATACAGCAACAATACAGTTCAATACAAGAGGGATAGGAGCAGGGGCGGACTGACAACTCATGGGGCCCCCGGGCAATAGGAAATTATGGGGCCCCTGTGTCCTTGCCCACACTCAAAACACACCCAAATTAAGCCTATAAAAAGGTACCAGGGGCATTTCATGGGCCCCCCTACTGAGCCCGGGCCCTCGGGCAGTGTCCGAGTGCTCAAATGATCAGTCCTCCCCTGGATAGGAGGGTCTTGCTCCTTGGAGCTTACAGTCTAGGAATGCAGTGTTCCCATTGAAGTCTATAGAACCAAAAACGCAAGGAACCAAAAAAAAAGTCTCTGACCCTTTCCAAAAAATGCACCGGGTGAAAACGCAGAGACATGAACCTGCCCCATAGGAAATCATGGTAAATGGACTGTACTGCGTTTCTGCAAAATGCGTTAGTAAACGCATAGGTGTGAGCCGAGGGTCAGCAAACTAAATATTATCCAGTTTGGGGTTTAAAAAAAAAAAATCAGCAGCTCTGCCCAGCGAATAATAGAAGATCCGCGCCTACACGCCGCCTAATCCAACATTTCCTTCTTATTGCTAATGTAAGCACACAACTTTAATGAAGCATGAACCCCCCCCCCCCCCCCCCCCCCGAGGTTAATAAAGGCATCCTCATTATACTGCATTCACGAGTCTGACAATTATTTATATATGAGCACCAGGCAGGTCAGGGCTGTGTCTTTATTAAAAAGTCAAATCACAAGAAACCCCCCCCCCCCCCACATGATTTCATAACTGGAAAGTCTGGCAGACGCGGCCCCAGTGACTGTAACTGGCGGAATGTGAACATTTAAAAGGAACCCGCCATAGAAATGTTCATGTTGGGTGTCTCCATGCTTCACTGGCTGCTTGCTTGTTCCGGATTAGTGTTCTCACCAAGCAGTTCAAGCGGTATTAAACAAAAAAAGCAAATATTTATTATATTGCAGAGGTGTTCTGAGAGGCGTTGGCTGCCTTTTTATTTTTCTTTTTTAGGCTCTTTTCCCTCTATTTTATTCATTTATTTATTTCAGGTACTTATGTAGCGCTGTCAATGTACGCAGCACTTTACATATATATTGTACAGTCATATCAGTCCCCGCCCCCGAGGAGCGTACAATCGAAGGCCCTTAACTCACATTCATACATACACATACTAGGGCCAATTTAGACAGGAACCAATTCACCTACCAGCATATCTTTGGCTTTTCATCTGGTGGTCCAGCCAGCAAGGATCCCCTGCCTTGCAAGCTGTCAAAGTGAGGGAGCTGGGGAGGGGGATACTGAGGCCGTCCCTTCATAGCATGTTACATCCTTAAAAAGAAAAAAAAAAAAAGGGTACTTTTTTTTTCTCTATTAGCAAAACACCGATAACTCTAGTTTTGTCTGATGATTTTCGGCGGCCGATATATCGGTGCATCACTACCAGGAAGTAAATGCTACATGTATCTTCTGCCCTTACTCAAGATGGCTGTGGCTAGAAATGCTGGGGGGGGGGGGGGTTCAAAAGTGATTTCTCAGCAAAATAAAGCATGGAGACATGGAAGACTGGAGATATGGATGCATGGATGGATGGAGATATGGATGCATGGAGACATGGATGGATGGAGATATGGATGGCTGGACACATGGATGCATGGATGGCTGGAGATATGGATGGCTGGACACATGGATGCATGGATGGCTGGAGATATGGATGCATGGATGGCTGGATGCATGGATGGCTGGACACATGGAGATATGGATGGATGGAAACAAGGATGGATGGCTGGAGACATGGATGCATAGATGGCTAGTGATATGGATGCATGGAGATATGGATGAAGATATGGATGCATGGATGGCTAGACACATGGATGGATGGATGGAGATATGGATGCATAGATGGCTGGACACATGGATGGATGGATGGAGATATGGATGGCTGGACACATGGATAGATGGAGATATGGATGCATGGATGAAAACAAGGATGGATGAATGGAGATATGGATGGCTGGATATATGGATGCATGGAGACATGGATGGATGGACACATGGATGCATGGAGACATGGATGGCTGGACACATGGATGCATGGAGATCTGGATGGAGATATGGATGCATGGAGACATGGATGGATGGACACATGGATGCATGGAGACATGGATGGATGGACACATGGATGCATGGAGACATGGATGGCTGGACACATGGATGCATGGAGACATGGATGGCTGGACACATGGATGCATGGAGATATGGATGGAAACAAGGATGGATGGCTGGAGACATGGATGGATGGATGTGTGGATGGCTGGAGACACAAATGCATGGATGACTGGAGACATGGATGGCTGGATGGAGACACAAATGCATGGATGACTGGAGACATGGATGGATGGCTGGATGGAGACATGGCTGGATGGATGCATGGACGGATGGAGACGATGGATGGCTGGATAGAGACACGGATGGCTGGATGGAGACATACATGGAGACATGGATGGATGGCTGGATGGAGACATACATGGATGGATGGAGACATGGATGGATGGGGAGTTTGCTTTGAATATTAAAAGTGAATTAAATAGCATTTTTGGTTTGTGTTGCTAAAAAGCTTTTGGGAGGTGCAGGGAGTATCTTGCTATCATAGGCTACAGGGCTGTGTGTGTTTATTGATGCACACAGTGTAGGGAGACACAACTCTAGTCGCTGCATGCAAGGGTGGCTCCATAGGATGCTGCCAAGAGAAGGGAGCCATCCTAAAACAGAAATCCTGAGGCAGCGATCATGGCTCCGGCCTACACTGGAACGTAGGCAAGGACTAAATGATAAAGGAGCTGCAGACTCAGTAAGTGAGGAAATCGGCTGCTGATTTTCCAGGTTTATAGGACTTTATTAGCATGTTTTGTGTCTTGGTTGACCCTTTAAGATAGAAGAATTCATGGTGCTATTACCGCCCCCCCTCCTATTGCTGGCCCAATGCTCCCTTCCCCTCATGATTATCATCTAGGTGAACCAATGACACAACAGATGGCACCCCACCTCCTCTCTTCTCTCCTTCTCATCCCCCGCTCCCAGCTAATATTGGCTCAGGTCAGTGACTCTTCGCTCTCCTTTGCCGGCACCCCGCGGTCTGCTGACCGATAACGTCCATTATTATTAATGCCGAAAATTGCAGAATCTCCTGACCTGTATATAGGGGTGTGATCACTCAGACCGTCTCCTGCCGACAATACAGCAATTAGAACTGATATACATTGTTGTTATTTTCCTTTCCACAAAATTACAATGTAACGTATCAATTTCAAACTTAAAGGGTCATTACATCCAAAAGTCAAATTCCAGCTCTAGGTGGTGTCTAGTGGGGTGGACCACCTTCTGGTTTCTTCATCCCTTGGTGTTCTCCAGAGAAGAGGCCTCTCCACCATCATTCCTGGCTCTGGTTTGGCCCATCTTGCAGAGGACGGTGTCGGCAGGGCAGAGGGCGGTGTCGGCAGGGCAGAGGGCGGTGTCGGCAGGGCAGAGGGCGGTGTCGGCAGGGCAAAGGTTGGGCAGTGGACCTGTCAGTAGGGTAGTAGACGGTGTCAGTAGGGCAGAGGTTGAGCAGTGGACCTGTCAGTAGGGCAGAGGACCGTGTCGGTAGGGCAAAGGTTGGGCAGTGGACCTGTCAGTACGGCAGAGGACCGTGTCGGTAGGGCAAAGGTTGGGCAGTGGACCTGTCAGTACGACAGAGGACAGTGTCAGCAAGGCATAGGAGGGTGTCAATAAGGCAGAGGACGGTGTCGGTAGGGCAGTGGACAGTGTCAGTAGGGCAGAGGTTGGGCAGTGGACGGTGTCAGTAGGGCAGAGGTTGAGCAGTGGACCTGTCAGTAAGACAGAGGACGGTGTCGGTAGGGCAGTGGACCTGTCAGTAGGGCAGTGGACGGTGTCAATAGGGCAGTGGAACTGTCAGTAGGGCAGAGGACGAGCAGTGGACCTGTCAGTACGGCAGAGGACGGTGTCGGTAAAGCAAAGGTTGGGCAGTGGACCTGTCAGTAGGGCAGTGGACGGTGTCAATAGGGCAGAGGATGGTGTCAGCAGGGCATAGGAGGGTGTCAATAAGGCAGAGGAGGGTGTCAGCAGGGCAGTGGACAGTGTCAGTTGGGCAGTGGACGGTGTCAATAGGGCAGAGGTTGAGCAGTGGACCTGTCAGTAGGGCAGATGCTAGTGTCAGCAAAGCAGTGAATATGTCAGCAGGGCAGTGGACGGTGTCAGTATTTTTTTTTAATTTTTATTTAATTTTTTATTATTATTTTTTATAATTTAATTTTTTTGTTTCTTTACAATTTTTTAACAGCCCTATTGGGGGCTTTGATGAAATATCAGGGGACTAAACAGACCCCCTGGTGGCTCACTTTTGAAACTGAGAAAGGGATTGAGGACAGGCGTTGCTGTGTGCCTGGCTGCTTTGCAGCCACTTGGGACGAGAACCTGGGACAAATCTGCGGGGCCCTTCAGGGGTCTGCGTTACTTTTTTACAAGTGTTATATGAAGAATCCTTATCTGCATTCTGGATCCGGGGCTCGAAGGTATTGAAGCATTAGGGTCAGGGTGGCAGCCAAGCAGATAGCATTTTCAGGAGAGGAAACCGCAGCCACCAATTGCAAGTCTCTTTTAAAAGTGTCAGCAAGAACAGATGGAGGGGGTCTCCGGCCTGGAAAGAGTTACTCTGCCAGTCTGTAGGGACGGCTGCTGATTTGGAGCTCGGTGGACGGAGCTCTGCTGCCAAGTTGTCAGGAAGTATTATTAGGGTGTGACAGGGGCCTGGAATTATTTTTAGGCCGTTATGTCAGGACGGAGCAGGGAGGAAAAGCTGGACAGAAATTAAATGTCATTACATAGAAAGGAAAAGTGAACGTGTTTACTTCCATGTCTCCGTGTAAGTCATTGAACAATAATAAACCCAAAAACAAAATGTAACATATAGCATGTGACTGCTAGCGTTCGTCTTAAAGTGTTACTAAACCCCGGACCCCGCATTCACTATATCCGGTCTCCCCGGACCCCGCATTCACTATATCCGCTCTCCCCGGACCCTGCATTCACTATATCCGCTCTCCCCGGACCCCACATTCACTATATCCGCTCTCCCCGGACCCCGCATTCACTATATCCGCTCTCCCCGGACCCCGCATTCACTATATCCGCTCTCCCCGGACCCTGCATTCACTATATCCGCTCTCCCCGGACCCTGCATTCACTATATCCGGTCTCCCCGGACCCCGCATTCACTATATCCGCTCTCCCCGGACCCCGCATTCACTATATCCGCTCTCCCCGGACCCCGCATTCACTATATCCGCTCTCTTCTCGGACCCCGCATTCACTATATCCAGTCTCCCCGGACCCCGCATTTACTATATCCGGTCTCCCTGCACCCTGCATTCACTATATCTGGTCTCCCCATACCTTGCATTCACTATATCCTCTCACCGGACGTGAAAACACAGAGATGTGACCGTTTCCCATAGGAAATCATGTTAAATGGACTTCAAAAAGGTATGAACCTAGGGTAAGGGCCTGTTCATATGTGCGCCTATCCTGCCGTCCCTCCGAAAAGTGATCTGCAGTGGATTGCATTTCAGAGGGCGTAGGTGATATTTGCTTCCTCTAATCCCAGTGTCCCTCTTGTAAACAGACAAACAGCATTTTGCATAAA
Source organism: Staurois parvus (assembly GCF_062004578.1). Classification (NCBI taxonomy): domain Eukaryota; kingdom Metazoa; phylum Chordata; class Amphibia; order Anura; family Ranidae; genus Staurois; species Staurois parvus. The sequence goes on along the minus strand of NW_028319380.1, from coordinate 290,264 downwards.
CAAGCGCACTGGCCTCCTCTTGAACCCTGGCAGTCAGTGTAAAAAAACAGGTGACGCGCTTTCGGGAGGAAATTCTGGAGCGGGAACTTGTGATCGCCGGGGCAGTGATTGGGTTTCGGCTCTGGCTGAGAGTTTACAGGATTAAATCTTTCAGCTGAAGGGCAGCCAAAGGCTGTTCTATTCCCCGCCGCACCTGACCGCCTCTCCAGCCGCCATGTAAAGTTCTAGCGCCCTCGCTGTGCCGCTAATTAGCGTGGCCTCCTGTGCCCCCCTGCTCCGTGTCCGACAGCCTCCTCTCCACTGTTATCCCCTCATTAGACAAAGCCAGACTCTCCTCTCCGGGGCGACATTCATAACCGGCCTCGCTGCTTAAATTTCCCGACAGCAATCCTCCCACATGGCAGATAATGTGTTCTCCTGTATTATCAGACAGGCCGCTCACTGGGCACGTGCAGAAAAAAATTGCCGCAAGTTTGGAAGTGGCACAGCGATTAGAGGAGAACCATCAGAAAAAAATGTGTTATTTAAAGGAGAACTCCGGGACAAGGAAATATTGTTTAAATCCATTCCTCGTGTGTCTTCTTCTTGAATCTCGATGTTCTTTGTGTATTTCCTCCAGATCTGTGCAGTCATCCAGGGTGAGACTTTTCCTTCCTGTAATAAAGACCGCTCACTGCTGCTCTCTCTCCTTGTGCAGGAGGACTGGTCTGGTCTCTGCCCCCTCCTGTAGTTTTCTGCAGTGGGTGGGGACTGCAGGGTCCCTCCCACACCTCTGCTCTCTCTCCTTGTGCAGGGGGACTGGTCTGGTCTCTGTCCCCTCCTGTAGTTTTCTGCAGTGGGTGGGGACTGCAGGGTCCCTCCCACACCTCTGCTCTCTCTCCTTGTGCAGGGGGACTGGTCTGGTCTCTGTCCCCTCCTGTAGTTTTCTGCAGTGGGTGGGGACTGCAGGGTCCCTCCCACACCTCTGCTCTCTCTCCTTGTGCAGGGGGACTGTTCTGGTCTCCGCCCCCTCCTGTAGTTTTCTGCAGTGGGTGGGGCCTGCTGGCTCCCTCCCACACCTCTGCTCTCTCTCCTTGTGCAGGGGGACTGGTCATGTCTCCGCCCCCTCCTTTCATTATCTGCAGTGGGTGTAGCTTGCTGGGTCTTTGAAATGCATACTCAGTTAGGTTGAGATCAGGTGATTGACTCGGCCATTGCAGAATATTCCACTTCTTTTCCTTCAAAAGCTCCTGGGTTGCTTTTGCAGTGTGTTTTGGATCAATGTCCATCTGTACTCTGAAGCTCCGTCCAATCAACTTTGCTGCATTTGGCTGAATCTGGGCTGACAGTATATTTCTAAACACTGCAGAATTCATCCGGCTGCTTCTGTCACATCATCAATAAACACCAGTGACCCAGTGCCACTGGAAGCCATGCATGCCCATGCCAACACACTGCCTCTACGCACTGTTGTTGGGCTCATCTGAAGGCCACACCAAGTTTGGAGGTCTTTATCTATTGACTCTGCAGACAGTTGGCGACTTCTGCGCACTTTGCGCTTCAGCATGCGCTGACCCCGCCCTGTCATGTGACGTGGGCTACCACTTGGTGGCTGAGTTGCTGTTGTTCCCAGTTGCTTCCACTTTGTTATAATCCTACTAACAGTTGAGCGTGGAATATTTAGTAGCCAGGAAATGTCACGGATGGACTTTTTGCACAGGTGGCCACCTATCACGGGACCACGCTTGGAGTCACTGGGCTCCTGAGAGCTGTGCACTGCACTTGGTGATGTACAGCTTGGATGCAGCTACTGAATGTACAATATATATATATGTAAAGTGCTGGGGAAATTGATGGCGCTATATAAGTACCTGTACTAATAATACCGATATAAATATGGACAGATAATTCCTATGTGCCTACACCCTTTCCTTTCCATCTGAATTGATGACTTTAGACCAGCAATGGGCAAAATACGGCCCGGCGGACCTTTTAATCCGGCCCGTGGAACGTGATACTGTCAGGATGGCTGTCAGGATGTGTGTAGGCGGGGCAGCGTGACGAACGTGAGGGGAGCTAAGCTCCTCTCACAGTCCGCCCTGAAGACCGGAACGGCGCGGGAACACGGGAGAGGAACGCGCGGAGCAAAGGTAAGTGAATTGACACAATAGGGGGGACTTGACTTACTACTTGGGGGGGAAATAGTACTATGGGGGATGAATTACTATATGGGGGATTAATTACTATGGGGGATGAATTACTATAGGGGGGATGAATTACTATATGGGGGATGAATTACTATATGGGGGATGAATTACTATATGGGGGATGAATTACTATATGGGGGATGAATTACTATGGGGGATGAATTACTATATGGGGGATGAATTACTATATGGGGGATGAATTACTATATGGGGGATGAATTACTATATGGGGGATGAATTACTATATGGGGGATGAAATACTATATGGGGGATGAAATACTATGGGGGATGAATTACTATGGGGGATGAATTACTATATGGGGGATGAATTACTACGCTTACTATGGGGGAATATTACTATACTTACTATGGATGACACATACACATCATTCATCTACTCTTGGTCCGGCCCCCGGGTCCAATATATGAACCCATTGCAGCCCTCAAGTCAAAAAGTTTGCCCACCCCTGCTTTAGACGTTTATCATTGCATTCCACGATTCTCTGTCTACAATTGTCACAAAGGACGATCTTCCTATAAAGTTACTTGCAATATTTTTCTTGTAAAGCTTCTGTGAGCTGCACTGTGCATGTCTTCCAATTCCCGTCATCTTGGGGTGATTGCTCCTTCCTCCAGTCTGTTCTGTACACCCCGAGGCTCCATGCACAGACCACCCAGTGACATGTAAACAAGTGGGTGAGGTCAGAGGGACACGGCAGAGGAAATAATGGGTGAAAATAATAGGACAGACAGGTAATTAAATGTAATGAAGGGAAGGAACACAGAACCAATGTCTGCAGCTGGTGGAAAATAAATTGATGAGCGTCAACCCTGAAGTTTAATGAGAGAGATCTGGTGCTCTACACGTTCTCCCCTTCGCCTTCGTCTGAATTTCCTGGAGCCCTTTCATCATGGTGTCATCCATCACGGCCACGCTGTCGTGTTCCTATAACGACCTCCTTTTCTCCATCTCTTCTTCTTAATGTCAGGCCTATTAAAAAAAAGTCTTCTAAAGCCATAACTGCACCTCTGCCCCTTCGCTGACGCTCAGCCGGCCCCCAAAAGTCTTCAGCGATTGCTATGTGCGCTCAGTCGTCAGAGGCCGGCTGGCTGGAGAGAGGGTCACAGCGTGACATTTTGCCAGCATGAGCAATTTAAAGGTCTGCGCGACACCAGCGGCTCGCACTTCATAAAAGGAAACATTTTCTTTTGCCCATGAAGTTTTTTTTTTTTGGTATTTTCACTGAAGGGGAAGCGGCCGACTTTTATGTGGGAGTCACCGGCTTAATTTAATTAGTCATTTAAATGTTTCAGGGTTTTAATATAAATAGTTTGTAATTAAATATTATAAGGCATTGGCTGACAGGGTTGTGGGTGGTGCAGGGGCGGACTGACAACTCATGGGGCCCCCGGGCAATAGGGGATCATGGGGTCCCTGTGTCCTTGTCCAAACTCAAAAAAGCCTATGAAAAAGGTACCAGGGGCAACTCATGGGGCCTCCTACTGACCCCGGGCCCTCGGGCAGTGCCCGAGTTTCCAAATGGTCAGTCCGTCCCTGGGGTGGTGTATGCGTTACCTGGATTTTGTCAAAAGCTATCTTCTCTTTGGGTCGGATGTTCTTTCATAAGAATAAAAAGTGATTTAGGAAAATACCTCATCATGGCCACTAGATGTATCTGATAATCATAGTAAATACGTATATATTTCCTATAATCCTTAGCTCCATCTAGTGGCCATAATGTGTAGTTTCTTGATTCTGCTACTCTTATGAATAAGGAACATCTGACCTGAAGAGATGACAGCCTAGAAACCTTTAATTTTGCTGGCATTTTGCACAGAAAAAAAAATCAACACATGACGTTTTGCAGGATGAATCGGTCTGCAGGCTTTTTATAAATACACCCCACGGTGAGGGGCTTCATACTTTTTTCTCTCTAAGTTAGAACCTTTTCATTATTAGGAATAATGTGAATCAGGAAAATACCGTATTGTGGGCACTAGATGGAGCTAAGGGCTATGAAGTCATGCATTCTCTTCCATGCAGGAGAAGTTCTTCATCTGTTGCTCTGCTCATACGTTGACATCTTGAGATGAGAACAGGCATATGCACAGACACACTGCAGATTTTTGCTATATGCCATATATCTGGCGCTTGTCGGGTCCCCCCATGTATGCACAGACATGCTACAGGTCTCTGCACGTATGCAAAATCTTGCAAACTGCCTCCTGGGATGTGTGATGTCCTGCAGAGACGTATCAGAGACCTATGATGTCCTCCTGGGATGTGCGATGTCCTCCTGGGATGTGCGACGTCCTCCTGGGATGTGCGACGTCCTCCTGGGATGTGCGACGTCCTCCTGGGATGTGCGACGTCCTCCTGGGATGTGCGGCGTCCTCCTGGGATGTGCGGCGTCCTCCTGGGATGTGCGGCGTCCTCCTGGGATGTGCGGCGTCCTCCTGGGATGTGCGGCGTCCTCCTGGGATGTGCGGCGTCCTCCTGGGATGTGCGGCGTCCTCCTGGGATGTGCGGCGTCCTCCTGGGATGTGTGGTGTCCTCCTGGGATGTAGATGTTGTGATGTGTGATGTCCTTCTGGGATGTAAATGTCCTCCAGGGATGTGTGATGTCCTCCTGGGATGTGTGATGTCCTCCTGGGATGTGTGATGTCCTCCTGGGATGTGTGATGTCCTCCTGGGATGTGTGATGTCCTCCTGGGATGTGTGATGTCCACCTCGGATGTGTGATGTCCTCCTGGGTTGTGTGATGTCCTCCTGGGTTGTGTGATGTCCTCCTGGGATGTGTGATGTCCACCTCGGATGTGTGATGTCCTCCTGGGTTGTGTGATGTCCACCTCAGATGTGTGATGTCCTCCTGGGATGTAGATGTTGTGATGTGTGATGTCCCCCTGGGATGTATGATGTCCCACTGGGATGTGCAATGTATTCCTGGGGTGTGTGATGTACTCCTGGGATGTAGATGTACTCCTGGGATGTGTGATGTCCTCTGTAGGTGTATTCTTGGGATGTGTGATGTCCTCCTGGGATGTAGATGTATTCTTGGGATGTGTGATGTCCTTCTGGGATGTGATGTCCTTCTGGGATGTGTGATGTCCTTCTGGGATGTAGATGTATTCTTGGGATGTGTGATGTCCTTCTGGGATGTAGATGTATTCTTGGGATGTGTGATGTCCTTCTGGGATGTAGATGTATTCTTGGGATGTGTGATGTCCTCCTGGGATGTATTCTTGGGATGGGTGATGTCCTTCTGGGATGTAGATGTATTCTTGGGATGTGTGATGTCCTCCTGGGATGTATTCTTGGGATGCGTGATGTCCTAGAGATACAAAAAAATAAAAAAATGTATGCATTTAAAAAAAAATCTGCAAAATATAAGAGGGAGCTGGAGGAGGCAGGAGATGGCATGTCATTTACAGGGGTGACAGGTCCCCTTTAACTGTTCGTTCTTTGCAAAGAAAATAGGTAACTGTGTTATTGGTTGTATTTTGTATTACTAACTTTATCCCAGCATGGGGAATTACAGGATATTCAGTTCTAGAACATCTGCACTGTGGCTCATTGTTGAATTTTGCTTTAAAACTTCATCCTGCGCTAATTACGGCCAATTTTTGGCGATCTCGCATTCTGTCCGTGTTTTGTCCTGAAAATCTGCCGTGTTTTGGTCTCTGGCCTTGCGTGGTTGCAGTACGCAGAGTTCACCGCATTGACTGACCTGTAAGAGTTGCTCTTGAGAAACATCCAGGTTATAATTATTTAATAGTTCTCACCCTTTGCGCAGACCCATGTTCCAGACACAGAAATCTCCATAGCAACCTGTTAGAGGCGAGCGAAGCCCGGCGATGCCTATTGTACGACTCTGTACGGGGGCTGAGGTGGAAACGGGGTGAAGGAAAAAAGCACATGGACAGGACTTACCGACCAATCAGGTGCTTGCGCTTGTTTCCAACTTGCACAAGATAAAACGGCAGATCAGGAATCTCTAACTCCAAATCTCCATCTTCTTAAACTGATCCTAGTAGATATATTTTTCAAGTGTCACTTTAACACTTCCCGGTATGTATTATTTGATTTTCTCTCCCGATGACAGAGCCATATTTATCCAGGCATCACCCAGAGCTACCATCAATTTCCTGAGATGCCAGTTTACAGACAACAAAATTATGTAAATTCTTGGCTGTATTCACAGATGTCTGACACAGATCAGCCCCTGCTGCAGTCTCTCACCTTGTTCCTTTTGCTACAAAGTTTCAATGTTAGTCTGATCGCTGGGGGAGGGGGAGACTGGGGAAATGCTTCCTTCTGTTTGCAGCAGACTGATGACATCATCTCAGCCACTGTACTTGGACCTCATTGATAGATTTTTAACATAAAAAAGACGAACTTTATTTATCGATGATCCTGTTGCTGTATATTGTTATGTCAGGAAACATTCATTATATGGCAGCTTACCAATCCTTAGATGTGATGGCTGCATTAGTCTCTCTCTTCTCTTCTCTTTTCTCTGCTCTCTGCTCTCTTCTCTTCTAATTTATCTTCTCTTTTTTTGCTTCTCTTTCTTCTTCCCTTATCTTTTATCTTCTCTGCTCTTTTCTCTGCTCTTTTCTTTTCACTCTTCTCCAGAGCCACCATCTATTTCCTGAGATGCCGGTTCTCTTCTCTTCTCATCTTGTTATCTTTTCTCTTCGCTCTTTTCTCTTCTCTCTTTTCTCTTCTCTCTTTTCTCTTCTCTCTTTTCTCTTCTCTCTTTTCTCTTCCCTTCACTTTTCTCTTCCCTTCACTTTTCTCTTCCCTTCACTTTTCTCTTCCCTTCTCTTTTCTCTTCCCTTCTCTTTTCTCTTCCCTTCTCTTTTCTCTTCCCTTCTCTTTTCTCTTCCCTTCTCTTTTCTCTTCCCTTCACTTTTCTCTTCCCTTCACTTTTCTCTTCCCTTCACTTTTCTCTTCCCTTCACTTTTCTCTTCCCTTCACTTTTCTCTTCCCTTCTCTTTTCTCTTCCCTTCTCTTTTCTCTTCCCTTCTCTTTTCTCTTCCCTTCTCTTTTCTCTTCCCTTCTCTTTTCTCTTCCCTTCTCTTTTCTCTTCCCTTCTCTTTTTCTCTTCCCTTCTCTTTTCTCTTCTCTTTTCTCTTCTCTTCCTTTTCTCTTCTCTTCTCTTCCCTTCTCTTTTCTCTTCTCTTCCCTTCTCTTTTCTCTTCTCTTCCCTTCTCTTTTCTCTTCTCTTCCCTTCTCTTTTCTCTTCTCTTCCCTTCTCTTCCCTTCTCTTCCTTCTCTTCCCTTCTCTTCCCCTCTCTTTTCTCTTCTCTTCCCTTCTCTTTTCTCTTCTCTTCCCTTCTCTTTTCTCTTCTCTTCCCTTCTCTTTTCTCTTCTCTTCCCTTCTCTTTTCTCTTCTCTTTTCTCTTCTCTTCCCTTCTCTTTTCTCCAGAGCCACCATCTATTTCTCTTCTCCCACTCCACTCCTCTCCCTCTCCCCTCCCCTCCCTCTCCCCTCCCCTCCCCTCCCCTCCCTCTCCCCTCCCCTCCCCTCCCCTCCCTCTCCCCTCCCCTCCCTCTCCTCTCCCCTTTTCTCCCCTCCCTCTCCTCTCCTCCCCTCCCCTCCCTCTCCCCTCCCCCTCCCCTCCCCCTCCCCTCCCCTCTCCCCTCCCCCTCCCCTCCCCTCCCCCCTCCCCTCCCCCTCCCCTCCCCTCTCCCCTCCCCTCTCCCCTCCCCCCTCCCCTCTCACTTTCCTCTCCCCTCTCACTCTCCTCTCCCTCTCCTCTCCCTCTCCTCTCCCTCTCCCTCTCCTCTCCCTCTCCCTCTCCTCTCACTCTCCTCTCCCTCTCTTCTCCTCCCCCTCTCCTCTCCCTCTCTTCTCCCTCTCTTCTCCTCCCCCTCTCCTCTCCCTCTCTTCTCCTCCCCCTCCCCTCTCCTCCCCCTCTCTTCTCCCTCTCCTCCCCTCTCTTCTCCCTCTCCTCCCCCTCTCCTCTCCCTCTCCTCCCCTCTCCCCTCCCCTCCCTCTCCCCTCCCCTCCCCTCCCCTCCCCTCCCTCTCCCCTCCCACTCTCCTCTCCCCTCTCACTCTCCCCTCCCCTCTCACTCTCCTCCCCCTCTCCCTCCCCTCTCACTCTCCCTCCCCTCTCACTCTCCCTCCCCTCTCACTCTCCCTCCCCTCTCACTCTCCTCCCCCTCTCACTCCCCTCCCCCTCTCCCTCCCCCTCCCCCTCCCCTCTCACTCTCCTCCCCCTCTCCTCCCCTCTCACTCTCCTCCCCCTCTCCCTCCCCTCTCACTCTCCTCTCCCTCTCACTCTCCTCCCCCTCTCACTCTCCTCCCCCTCTCACTCTCCTCTCCCTCTCACTCTCCTCCCCCTCTCACTCTCCTCTCCCTCTCACTCTCCTCCCCCTCTCACTCTCCTCTCCCTCTCACTCTCCTCTCCCTCTCACTCTCCTCCCCCTCTCACTCTCCTCCCCCTCTCCCTCTCCTCCCCCTCTCCCTCTCCTCCCCCTCTCCTCTCCCTCTCCCTCTCCTCCCCCTCTCCTCTCCCTCTCCCTCTCCTCTCCCTCTCCCTCTCCCTCTCCCTCTCCCCCCCCCTCTCCTCCCCCTCTCCTCCCCCTCTCCTCCCCCTCTCCCTCTCCTCTCCCTCTCCTCTCCCTCTCCTCCCCCTCTCCTCCCCCTCTCCCCCCCCTCTCCTCCCCCTCTCCCTCTCCTCCCCCTCTCCCTCTCCTCCCCCTCTCCCTCTCCTCCCCCTCTCCCCTCTCCTCCCCTCCCCCTCTCCTCCCCTCCCCCTCTCCTCCCCTCCCCCTCTCCTCCCCTCCCCCTCTCCCTCTCCTCCCCCTCTCCCTCTCCCTCTCCTCTCCCTCTCCTCCCCCTCTCCCTCTCCTCCTCCTCTCCCTCTCCTCCCCCTCTCCCCTCTCCTCCCCCTCTCCCTCTCCTCCCCCTCTCCCCTCTCCTCCCCTCCCCCTCTCCTCCCCTCCCCCTCTCCTCCCCTCCCCCTCTCCTCCCTTCCCCTCCCCTCCCCTGTCCTCCCCTCCCCTCCTCTCCTCTCCTCTTCCCTCTACTTTCCTCTCTTCTCTCGTAAAATCTTTATCCCAAAAGAAAAGAAAACTGCTTGCTGTAACTGATTATAAAGTATTACTGGATTGGCTTCAATTTGTTAGTGTATCTAAATCTGCTAGTACGTCTAACACTCCCCTCTCCCCAGACTGGCAATGCTAATGTCTGCTGTGCCTCTTTTGCTCCTTCATTCAGAGTGGGGGCTCTAATACAGGTGTGTTACTGGCCGGGTTGCCAGGTGAAAACAGAGGGAAAGAAAATGAATGCAGCCGCCACATCTAATGATTGGTAATCTGCAGTATATTACATTTTTGGCTTTGGGTTCCATACCACTTTAATGAAAGGTTGACTGTAAGATGAAAGGTTGGGGGTTTTGGGGTTCTAGAAAATGACCGCCATTCTCAGGTACAATTATAGGCACTGATCTCGGTATCATCCAGACTTATGTGGCGTCTCTATGACATTATTGGGTATTGCGGCGAAGGCGTATTGCGTGCATCGCAGAGGATTATGTCCGTTTGAAGCTGCAGTCAGTCTATTTCAAAACCTGACACGGCGTTTGTGCACGTCGGCGGTTCCTGCCGCCATGACTGATGGGACGTCACCGAGGATGACAGGCTCTGCTAGATGTTCTCTCATCCTCCTTTCCAAACATTGGGCAGCGCAGCTTGAGGCCCAGCGTGACGCCCATCAGCATACCGACATGTATGACAGCTGACACCGCGCCGCACCTCGCCTCTGATGCTGCGGACGTCACCCAGTGTTCAGGACATGAAAATGTGAAGGCGAATAGTCTGTGGAAGATGGGGGCAGGAATGCTTTTGTACCACGCAGTGGCAATATTTTGTGCCTTTTGTACCACGCAGTGGTATTATTTTGTGCCTTTTGTACCACGCAGTGGCATTATTTTGTGCCTTTTGTACCACGCACTGGCATTATTTTGTGCCTTTTGTACCACGCACTGGCATTATTTTGTGCCTTTTGTACCACGCACTGGCATTATTTTGTGCCTTTTGTACCACGCACTGGCATTATTTTGTGCCTTTTGTACCACGCAGTGGCATTATTTTGTGCCTTTTGTACCACGCAGTGGCATTATGTGCCTTTTGTACCACGCAGTGGCATTATTTTGTGCCTTTTGCACCACGCAGTGGCATTATTTTGTGCCTTTTGTACCACGCACTGGCATTATTTTGTGCCTTTTGTACCACGCACTGGCATTATTTTGTGCCTTTTGTACCACGCAGTGGCATTATGTGCCTTTTGTACCACGCAGTGGCATTATTTTGTGCCTTTTGTACCACGCAGTGGCATTATTTTGTGCCTTTTGCACCATACACAATCCTGTGTACACGGAGAACGGCCATAGTAATGGTTTCATATTTATATTGCACTAATGCCGTGGAATATATATGCGGATCTCATTCATTCTAAATGTCATTAAAGGATTACAGTGAATATCTCGCCTACCTCGGCCCGCCTCTCATTAATGCCGCGGATTTCCTAAATAAATAAACCGGGAGACATTGTCAGCGGGAAGGTTTGATTTGGCGGTAAGATTCTGACCTTTTATTTGATACCCGGCTTATGGAAATCATTGGCGGTAAATCGCCGGCCTAATCTGTTTAATTTGATTTCACTAATGGCTTATCTTCAGGAATTGTCTTCTATCCCGGTGATGATATACAGCCTGATGGGAGTTCATTCCAAAGATCAACTACTCCTTCAGCAAAGAGAAACCCCTCCCCCCGGGCGGAGGGTGCGCTGTCGTCTGAAGGGCCGTTCTTTAATTCCACTATTTACAGATTGTTCAGTGAACAATGATTAGCCGTTCTATAAAAGAACCTTGGGTTTACGTATCGTTTGAAAAGCCACCTGATGGCAGGAGTACACGGTAAGAAAATCGACCGTTCGGTCAATCGGCGTTCGTTCGCTGATCGAAATCGTGGCCCACATTAACCAATCAATGTGAAAGCAGCCCTATAGGGGGCTCAGAACAGTAAGGGCTCATTTACATTTGCGGTTGGGGGGTTGGTAAAATCCCATAATTGAGATGTGGTTTTACCACACATCCCCAACCTGCAACCCTGTCCTATGGTCCAGGGGGCCCATGCGACCTCCCTGTCACATTCTGTTTTACACATGGACAGGAGGGGAAGCAGCTAACCCACAGGAAATCCGCAGGTGCACGGTGCTGTACCCGCAGTGCTGGTAAACTGCAGCGCATTAATGTGAAAGCAGGTTTATAGGGGGCTCAGGACCAGGGGCAGACTGACAACTCATGGGGCCCCCAGGCAATAGGGGATCATGGGGCCCCTGTGTCCTTGCCCAAACTCAAAAAAGCCTATGAAAAAGGTACCAGGGGCATCTCATGGGGCCCCCTACTGACCCCGGGCCCTCGGGCAGTGCCTGAGTTTCCAAATGGTCAGTCCGCCCCTGCTCAGGACAGTAAGAGCTCATTTACATTTGCGGTTGGGGGGTTGGTTAAACCCCATAATTGAGATGTGTTTTTACCACACATCCCCAATCTGCAACCCTGCCCTATGGTCCAGGGGGCCCATGCGACCTCCCTGTCACATTCTGTTTTACACATGGACGGGAGGGGCAGCAGCTAACCCACAGGAAAGCCGCAGGTGTACTGTGCTGTACCCGCGGTGCCGGTAAACTGCAGCGCATCAATGTGAAAGCAGGTTTATAGGGGGATCAGGACAGTAAGGGCTCATTTGCATTTGGGGGGGGGTGGTAAAACCACATATTTGAGATGTGTTTTTACCACACACCCCCAACCTGTGACCCTGCCCCATGCTCCAGGGCACCTGTGCGACCTCCCTGTCACATTCTGTTTTACACATGGACAGGAGGTGCAGCAGCTAACCTGCAGGAAAGCCGCAGGAGTACTGTGCTGTACCCACGGTGCGGTAAACTGCAGCACATCAGTGTGAAAGCAGCCCTATAGAGGGCTCAGGACAGTAAGGGCTCATTTACATTTGTGGTTGGGGGGGTGGTAAAACCCTGTAACTGAGATGTGTTTTTACCACACATCCCCAACCTGCAACCCTGCTCCATGCTTCAAGGGGTCCTTGGACAGGAGGGGCGGCAGCTTACTCACAGGAAAGCCACAGGTGCACTGTGCTGTACCCGCAGTGCAGGTAAACTTCAGCATATCAGTGTGAAAGCAGCCTTATAGGGGGTTCAGGACAGTAAGGACTCATTTGCATTTGCGGGGGGGGGGGGGGGGGTGTTAAAACCCTATAATTAAGATGTGTTTTTTACCACACTTCCCCAACCTGTGACCCTGCCTTATGCTCCAGGGGGCCCATGCGACCACCTTGTCACATTCCATTTTACACTTGGACCGGAAGGGCGGCATTTACAGGAACCCATGTCCATTTTCCTCCTGAAACTGCTGCAATCCGGCTTCTCTTCCTCTCCCTCCCTCCGGCATTCAGGCTGCAGGAGGAAAATATGCATTATGCTATTCAAAAAAAAAAAACTAAATTCTGAACCATTTCATTGCATCGTGGCCCTAGACTGGTGACCAAATCACTTGAGTGGCCCTCGCTCTTCAAAAGGTTGAGCACCCCTGCGTTAAATGAAATTCTGGTTCCGTTGCTTTCGGAGCTAGTGACCCAAAACTCTAACTGGTTTATTTCTACCATGACTGGTTTCCTTGATGTAAGAATACACTTTTTCCAGAGACACTTAGAAGATGAGGGCATGGCGGCATTGGGTTAGGGCAGGGGTCTCCAAACTACGGCTCTCCAGCTGTTGAAGTAATACAAGTCCCATCATGCCTCTGGGAGTCTTGCCTGAGGCGGTCAGAGTCTTGCAAGGCCTCATGGGATTTGCAGTTTCTGAACACCTGGAGGGCCGTAGTTTGGAGACCCCTGGGTTAGGGCGTTCACCAGGGTCACCGAAGGGGTTAACACCGAGCCGAGTCCTTTACTGCAAACAAGATGCTTCCAGGGATGATCAGAGAAAATGGCTGTTATGGTGATCTTCTGGTTCAGTTGCTTTTGGAGCTAGTGACCCAAAACTCTAACCGGTTTATTTCTACCATGACTGGTTTCCTTGACGTAAGAATACACTTTTTCCAAAGAGACTTATGAATTGCTTTTCATTTTCTGCTTGGGCGTTGCAGAAGAAGAGGGCATGGCGGCATTGGGTTACGGCGGCATTGGGTTAGGGCGTTCACCAGGGTCGCCGAAGGGGTTAACACCGAGCCGAGTCCTTTACTGCAAACAAGATGCTTCTAGGGATGATCAGAGAGACGCAGCTCTTTGTTTTAAGTAATAACTGGCTTTCTATTCCGAGGGATAAGAGAGATGCGGGAAACAATAGGCCAGAGTGACAGAGGAAGATGTTGCATCACAAAATGAGCTCTTTAAGTGCCATGCTATTCCCAGTAATGGAGAGGAAGAGGGCCTAACAAGCTCGTAATTACCAGTGTTGGAGACAGGCACTTTCTATACGGGCGTACGGGGGGCCGTCAACGGCACATCCGGACGGCGCTAATAATTTCCTTGGCAGGGATGAGCTTATTTGGAGCTTCTTACTGGAGCTGGCGAGGATGATGTCATACAAGAGATAATGTTGGATGTTTAGGAGTGATGGCACCAAAAGCCGGACTTAGACTGGCAAACTGGGCTAGGCCAAGCCGCCAGTCTAGGTTGCATTCATTGGGTTGTGACTTATCGCCGGGGCGGACTGACCATTCGGGCCTAGGGTCAGTAGGGGGCCCCATGAGATGCTCCTAGTACCTTTTAATAGGCTTTTTGGGTGTGGTTTGAGTGTAGGCGAGGACACGGGCCCCATGCTCCCCTATTGCCCGGGGGCCCCATGAGTTCTCAGTCCGCCCTTGCTTGTGATCGCTTGTGATTAGGAGTCAGCCCAGATACTCGCGCCATCTTTTTTCAGGGGCAGGTTTTGTTATTTCTGCTCATTGTTTTATTTTAGTGTAGCGCTCACCTGCAAAAGGGCCCTCTGAGTAGCTCCAAGTAGGCTCAGACTGGCAAACTGGGCTAGGCCAAGCCACCAGTCTAGGTTGTATTCATTGAGTTGTGACTTATTGCCAGGGGCGGACTGACCGTTCGGGCACTGCCCGAGGGCCCAGGGTCAGTAGGGGCCCCATGAGATGCCCCTAGTACCTTTTTAATAGGCTTTTTTGGGTGTGGTTTGAGTGTGGGCGAGGACACGGGCCCAATGCTCTCCTATTGAGTTCTCCGTCCGCCCTTGCTTATCGCTTGTGATTAGGAGTCAACCCAGATACTCGCACCATCTTTTTCAGGCGCAGGTTTTATTAGAGCTTTTTTTTAATGTAGCTCTCACCCGTGAAAGGGCCCTCTGAGTAGCTCCAAGGTTCTTTTCCCAAACTAGGGTATCGGCACACCAGACACCCAGCTCCAATCACTCAACAGGCTCAAAGAGCAGTCTAGTGGGATCTTTTTGTATATTTCTTGAGTAAACTTGGATGGGGATCAAGGGAGCAGTGGACTACCCCAATAACACAACAGAAACGTGAGGACATTTCTCAATTTCTCAAAGCCTCTTAGCACAGTCCTTGCAGCAGTAATTAAGAGATTGAGCTCCCACATGGAAGAAAAATATATTTGAAATTTATTTTTAAAATAGTCTTCCCAAATATATTGACCTATATTTGCAATACTACAATTTTGGCCATGTTCAATATATTTTATATATATAATATATTTTATATATATAATATATAATATATATATATATATATATTATATATATTTATTATATATATATATTTATATTTTTTTATTATATATATTATATATAATATAATATATATAATATTATTATTATATATATTGAATGTGGCCAAAATTGTAGTATTGCAAATATATGTCAATATATTTGGGAGGAATATATATATACATATATATATATATATATATATATATATATATATATATATATATATATAAAATATATAACTTTTTTTATTTTTTTTTTTTAAATGCATTGAATGTGGCAAATTGTAGTATTGCAAATGTATGTCAATATATTTGGGAGGAATATATATATAATATATATATATATATATATATAAGCGAGAGAAAGAGATTTGTATATATGTTTATATATATATATATATATATATTGTATGTTGGAATGCGTTTTTTATAGATTGCAAAATATGACAAATATTTTTAAAAATATATATTTTTTAAAAATATTCTTCAGATTTTTTTTAACATATACAAAAGTCATTTTAACATATGTTGTACAAGGCACATCACCGAGAACTGAAAATGGGAAATGGTGTCTGCCTTGGACGGCATTGTCTCCCATGACTTCGCCGCTCTTTTACAAAGAAGTGACAATGATAAAGAAAAGTGCTATATTCTTCAGCGACCAATCAGAATTCATCATTCTCTGTTTGCACTAGGGTTTTAATCAATACGCCTCCTTGCCTTATTAAATGCGGTGAATAGAAGAGACGGTGTATTTATGGCTGGAGATAATAATGTCTGAGAATCAGGTGTTTTGTTGCGGTTCCTCCTCGCTCACCCCTTCCTCCGACTTCCACACAATAGCCCTTTGCAGCCTGTGGAAAAACTTGAATACACGTGGAGAATGGCAGCCGCTGAACGGCACAATGGAATCCGAGTGTCTGTGTCTAACACGCAGCGTGTGGCTATAGACGTTCCGGAGGCAGGTGTGCTGGTGCACGCAGAATTCTGAGCCCATGTAGGGGGTCCTGGACATCTCCTGCAAGATCAATGCTGCCATTTTCCGATCGCTTCCAAAGTGAACATTGTCTGTTTATTGCTTTGTATTGTTAGAATGTTCTCACGTGTATACTATAGTTATGGATTTTCACATTTTCTGTCCATTCCGGGCCAACACACATTTCTTTCTCTCTATCTATGGCTTGTAACTAGTTATTTTATCTACACTATATGATTAAAATTCATAGATCCCTGATCATCGCATCTATATGAGCCTGTTGGACTTCCCATTCCAAAACCAGGGGCATTAATATGGAGTTGCCCCCATTTTGTGACTATAACATCCTCCACTCTTCTAGGAAGGGTTTCCATAAGAGTGTCTGTGGGAATGTCTGCCCATTAGTGAGGTCAGGTACTGATGTTGGATGAGAAGACCTGGCTTACAATGGGTGTTCCAGTTCATCCCAAAGGTGTTCAGTAGGGTTGAGGTCGGGGCTCTGTGCAGGACACTCCCAGTTCTTCCACACCAAACTCTTCAAACAAATATCTTTATGGAGGTGGGTTTGTACACATAGAGTCAAGGAGAATATGAGATTGGCTCCACTTTGGGACTATAGCATCCTTCACTCCTCTGGGAAGGATTTCCACAAGATTTTGAAGTGTATGTGAGTTTGTGCCCATATGTGAGGTCAGGTACCAATGTTGGATGACAAGACCTGGCTCGCAATCTATGTTCCAATTTAACCCATAAGCATTCAGTAAGGTTGAGGTCAGGGCTCTGTACAGGACACTCCATTTTCTCAGCATCAAGCTCCTCAAACCATGTCTTTATGGAGGTGTTGCATTAGAAGTCCTGGCTCGCTACAATTCATCCCAAAGGTGTTCAGTAGGATTGAAGTCATGGCTCCGTGCAAGATCCTCCAGTTCCTCCACATCAAGCTCATCAAACCATGTCTATATGGAGGTGTTGCATGAGAAGACCTGGCTTGTTCCAATTCATCCCAAAGGTGTTCAGTTGGGTTGAGGTCAGGGCTCTGTGCAGGACATTCCCAGTTCTTCTGCACCAAACTCTTCAAACTATATCTTTATGGAGGTGGGTTTGTACACATAGAGTCAAGGAGAATATGAGATTGGCCCCACTTTGAGACTATAGCATCCTTCACTCCTCTGTGAAGGATTTCCACAAGATTTTGAAGTGTATGTGAGTATGTGCCCATATGTGAGGTCAGGTACCAATGTTGGATGACAAGACCTGGCTCGCAATCTGTGTTCCAATTTAACCCATAAGCATTCAGTAAGGTTGAGGTCGGGGCTCTGTACAGGACACTCCATTTTCTCAGCATCAAGCTCCTCAAATCATGTCTTTATGGAGGTGTTGCATTAGAAGTCCTGGCTCGCTACAATTCATCCCAAAGGTGTTCAGTAGGATTGAAGTCATGGCTCTGTGCAAGATCCCACAGTTCCTCCTCATCAAACCATGTCTATATGGAGGTGTTGCATGAGAAGACCTGGCTTGTTCCAATTAATCCCAAAGGTGTTCAGTAGGGTTGAGGTCAAAGCACTTGTGTTCCCCCACACCAAACTCCTCCAACCATATTGTTATGGAGCTGGCTTTGTACACAGGGGCACAGTCATGATGGAACAGAAAAGGATCTTCACTGTTACCAAAAGGTTAGAAGAACACAGTTGCCTAAAATGTCTTTGTAAGATGTAGTATTAATGGATCCCTTCAGTGGAAACACTGAGAGAGGAAATTCTCAATCTGTTGTCCATTTAGTGGTAGGTGTGATGGATGGATGTCCACAAACCTTTTGGTCATATGGATCTTCATCCAAGATTCACACATGTTTTAATAGATTCCATTGGAAAATGGATGAATACTGGTTAAAAGCTGTGTGAATCTTGGGTTAAAACATGTACAAATAGACCCCACCGTCTACCCCTCAAATCTGCCTTTTTCGTCTACCCTCTCTGTGTGATCTCCCTAGTTATTTAATATTGATACAAGGCAGGATGGATCCATGCTTTCATGTAGTGTGGGCCAAATTCTGACCCTACCATCTGAATGTCGCAGGTGAAATCGAGACTCATCAGGCCAGGCAACGTCTTTCCAATCTTCTATTGTCCAATTTTGGTGAGCCTGTGGTAAGTGCAGCCCCTATTTCCTGTTCTTGGCTGACAGGAGTGGCACCCGGTGTGGTCTTCTGCTGTTGTAGCCTATCTGCTTCATGGTTGGACGTGCTGTGCGTTTAGAGATGGTATTCTGCATACCTCGGTTGTAACGAGTGGTTATTTGACTTACTGTTGCCTTTCTATCATCTCGAACCAGTCTGCCTATTCTCCTCTGACCTCTGACCTCAGTTTGGGGTGGAGAAACTTGGAGAAACTTGACTGGCCTGCACAGAGTCCTGACCTCAACCCCATAGAACAGGGGCGGACTGACCATTTGGAAACTCGGGCACTGTCCGAGGGCCTGGGGTCAGTAGGGGGCCCCATGAGATGCCCCTGGTACCTTTTTCATAGGCTTTTTTGAGTTTGGGCAAGGACACAGGGGCCCCATGATCCCCTATTGCCCGGGGGCCCCATGAGTTGTCAGTCTGCCCCTGCCATAGAACACCTTAGGGATGAATTAGAGCAGAGGCTGCAGCGAGCCAGGCCTCCTCCCCCGACATCAATGCCTGACCTGACAAATGTGCTTCTGGAAGAAGCAAACCTCCCCATTGACACCCTCCTAAACCTTGTGGACGGCCTTCCCAGAAGAGTTGAAGCTGTTATAGCTGCAAAGGGCGGGGCCAACTCAATATTGAACCCTACAGACTAAGACTGGGGGGCCATTAAAGGTCATGTGTGTGGAAAGGCCGGCCAACCAATACTTTTGGCAATATAGTGTAGTACATTTTTGGTTTTGGGTTCAATACCGCTTTAACCGCAACAAAAACTCATACCGATAGGTTCCATCTCCCGCCTCTTCTGCTCTATGTAGGTATTGCTCTCCATTGGAACGGCGCCCTGGTGTGCGGTGAAGGCGTCTGGTTTTGGGTTTCATATTAGCGGCAATCCCACTTGCCATCCAGACAGGTAAGCGCTTGAAGCGGTTGTAGTCAATTTTTTCAACATCTGCTGGATTTCCTGTCTTAGAGCGGAGTTCTCCTTAAGAATCCTGTTCTTATCTCCGCTCCGTCATTGGCGAACGGGGTCTGCGTGTATGGCGGCCTTTATTTTTCTGGTACGCTACGCCAATCTGTCATGGCTGAGCTGTTGCTAGCTGTGAATGAGACAGCGGACAGATGGCTGCTGATTTGTTTCCCTCCAGGCAGCTCAGACACGCTGTACTGACAGCTAAACCATCCCATAAATATCATAATACCGGCCATTGCTCTGTAAGTGGAGACAACTTTCCGGGATTTCTGCCCCTCCGAGCTGTAAAGTCCAAATCCCCTCCCCCCACCCCCCGCCTCCAACCAAATTTATATCCTCTTCAGATTCTCTCTGTAATTTTGACCAACTTTAAGGGAATATGTTGCGTTAGCTTGCCTATGGTCTTCCTTTGTATAATGGGGGATGGGACCCAAAAAAAAATACAATTAAGAAAAAATAAAATTTTTTTTATGTAGATGAATATTTTACTGGCAATTGCATGGTCATGCAACGCTATACCCAAACCAAATTTGTATCATTTTTCTCGCACAAATAGAGCTTTCTTTTGGTGGTATTTGATTACCCCTGGGGTTTTTATTATAATAATTAAAAAAAAACAATTTTTTTGAATTTTCTTCTACAAAACATATTAAATTAAAAAAAGAATAAAAAAAAATAATAATAAATTTGTTCTTTTTTTTTTTTTACACAAATAGAGCTTTTCCTTGGTGGTATTTGATTACCACCGGGGCTTTTATTATATAAATGAAAAAAAAGAAACAATTTTTTTTAATTTTCTGCTATAAAACATATACAATTAAAAAAAAAAATTAAAAATCATTTTTTTTTGTACACAAATAGAGCTTTCCTTTGGTGGTATTTGATTACCCCTGGGGTTTTTATTATATAAATTAAAAAAAAAACATTTTTTTTAATTTTATTCTACAAAACATTAAATAAAATAAAATTAAAAATAAAATTTGTTTTTTCTTTTTTTTTTTTTCTACACAAATAGAGCTTTTCCTTGGTGGTATTTGATTACCACTGGGGGTTTTATTATATAAATGAAAAAAAAGAAACCATTTTTTAAAATTTTCTGCTATAAAACATATTCAATGAAAAAAAATTAAAAATCAAATTTGTTTTTTTTGTTTTTTTTTACACAAATAGAACTTTGCTTTGGTGGTATTTGATTACCCCTGGGGTTTTTGTTATATAAATAAAAAAAAACAATTTTTTAGAATTTTCTTCTACAAAACATTTTAAATTAAAAAAATAAATTTTTTTTTTTTTTTACACAAATAGAGCTTTCCTTTGGTGGTATTTGATTACCCCTGGGGTTTTTATTATATTAATTAAAAAAAAAAAACAATTTTTTAGAATTTTCTTCTACAAAACATATTAAATTAAAAAAAAATAAAAATAATTTGTGTTTTTTTACACAAATAGAGCTTTTCTTTGGTGGTATTTGATTACCCCTGGGGTTTTTATTAAATAAATGAAAAAAAGAAACAATTTTTTTTAATTTCCTGCTATAAAACCTATTCAATTAAAAAAAAATTAAAAATCAAATTTGTTTTTTTTTTTTTTTTTACACAAATAGAGCTTTCCTTTGGCGGTATTTGATTACCCCTGGGGTTTTTATTATATAAATTTAAAAAAAAAACAATTTTTTAGAATTTTCTTCTACAAAACATATTAAATTAAAAAAAAAAAAAATATATATATTTTTTTTTTTTACACAAATAGAGCTTTCCTTTGGCAGTATTTGATTACCCCTGGGGTTTTTATTATATAAATTAAAAAAAGAAACAATTTTTTAAAATTTTCTGCTAATAAACATATCCAATTAAAAAAAAAATAAAAAATCTAATTTCTTCATACATATATTCTGCTATATGTCTTTGGTGTATTGATTGGTTTGCATTAATGTTATTGGGGTTGATTTACTAAAGGCAAATAGACTGTGCACTCTGCAAGTGGAATTTTCTCCAGAGCTTTGTAAATGAGGTCAAGCTTCCCTTTGCCAAGAATACCCCATCATGTGCAAGGAAAATAAAAAATGTTATACAAATTTGTATCATTTTGTTTTACACAAATAGAGCTTTCCTTTGGTGGCATTTGGTTACCCCTGGGGTTTTTATTGTATAAATGAAAAAAAAAAAAAGAAACAATTTTTTAAAATGTTCTGCTATAAAACATATTCAATTAAAAAAAAATTAAAAATCAAATTTCTTCATAAATTTAGGCCATTTATGAGGGAAATAAGGATTTGATCCCCTTCACAAAACATGACTTAGTACTTGGTGGCAAATCCCTTGTTGGCAATCACAGAGGTCAGACGTTTCCTGGAGTTGGCCCCCAGGTTCACACACATCTCAGGAGGGATTTTGGCCCACTCCTCTTGGCAGATCCTCTCCAAGTCATTAAGGTTTGGTGGCTGCCGTTTGTTAGACGCATTTCTACTGAATTTGTTGTTGCTATTCTGTCTCTCAGTGTTACAATACACCGAACATTCGATTTTTAGACCGATCATTTCTTTGTGAGGGGCGAACATTCAACATCAGCCGGGGATCAAATACGCATTTCCTTCACTGTAAACGCGGTTGGCCGCATTTACAAGCATTTTAAACATTGATCAAATCTACTCCTGCACGCACGTTTGGTGCGTTCAAAAAAACGACGATGTGTACATGGGCACCTAGGAAAACATTAGGGAGAGTTGGAGCTAGGGGCGGACTGACCATTTGAGCACTCGGGCACTGCCCGAGGGCCCGGGGTCAGTAGGGGGCCCCATGAAATGCTCCTGGTACCTTTTTTATAGGCTTTTTTGGGTGTGCTTTGAGTATGGGCAAGGACACAGGGGCCCCATGATCCCCTATTGCCCGGGGGCCCCTTGAGTTGTCAGTCCGCCCCTGGTTGGAGCTGCTGAAAAAAACGCAGAAAAGCTCCAAACGTGATTGTATCAGCTGCAGTGTATATGGAGCCTAAAACCCAAACGAGATAACAAAGAACGCACAGATAATGCAAAACAAAAAAAAAAAGAAAGAAAGAAGTGATCTTGCGCTGGAAGTGATCTTGCGCTGGAAGTGATCTTGCGCTGGAAGTGAT
The DNA here is from genome assembly GCF_062004578.1 of Staurois parvus. Classification (NCBI taxonomy): domain Eukaryota; kingdom Metazoa; phylum Chordata; class Amphibia; order Anura; family Ranidae; genus Staurois; species Staurois parvus. The sequence goes on along the minus strand of NW_028319380.1, from coordinate 268,092 downwards.
CTTGCGCTGGAAGTGATCTTGCGCTGGAAGTGATCTTGCGCTGGAAGTGACCGGGGCGCAGCCTGTTCGCCTTTCAGAAACTTGTTTGCTTATCGATCGCTGTGTATCAGACTTCGTTCTTTTCATTAGACGGGCTGACTCATCCTGAACCTGCACAAGGAGAGACACAAACAAGAACAATGGCTCTATTACCCGGCAACACAAAGTAATTGTTCTGTGATAGGAATGGAACAAACCGGCCTCACATCTCCTCTCCGAGCCGCAGCCACCATAGGGACACGATAGGAAGGCATTCATGGCCATGAAAGGAGCGTTTCTGCACCTCCCACGCTCACTTCAGAAGAGGAAGGATAATGGCTTTCGGTCAAGTTTACAAAAACTCAAGTGCAATAATGTGGGTGCAAAGATGCGTGATCCAGGAGGAGCGGGAAGCACTCACAATTCACCATGCAGTCTGTATAGTGTGATCTCCCTGCTTGGCGGCACCTTGCAACAATGAAACAATCATATGTCATAATCTGTAATTAAACAATAATGAAAAAAGATGTGTGTGTGCACAGGGCCGTGGATAAGGGGGGACCACCAGTCCTCCTGTACGGGGCCCAGGCCAGCAGAGGGGCCCAAGCAGCTGGGGGAATCAGCTGGGTGTGAGCATCTGGAAATGGATGATGAACTCATGATAGGGATGGACCATGGTTGTTGGATATATTGAGACATTATTTATTAGATGTGATTTATGCTACATAGTTTTATGTTTATATATATATATTTAAAAGAAAGTGAATATATAATTTATATATATATATATATATATAATATGTGTGTATATTTTTTTATATATATATATATATATATATATATATATATATATATAATGATTTTTTTACTATATATATATATATATATATATATATATATATATATATATATATATATATATATATTTAAAAAAAAACATTTTATATATATATATATATATATATATATATATAAATTTGTATGTGTGTGTGTGTGTGTGTGTGTGTGTGTGTGTGTGTGTGTGTATATATATATATATATATATATATATATATATATATATATATATAATGTTTTTTTAAAATATATATATATAATGTTTTTTAAAATATATATATATAATGTTTTTTTAAAATATATATATATAATGTTTTTTTAAAATATATATATATAATGTTTTTTTAAAATATATATATATATGTTTTTTTAAAATATATATATATATATATATATATAATGTTTTTTTAAAATATATATATATATATAATGTTTTTTTAAAATATATATATATATAATGTTTAAAAAAAAAATGTGTGTATGTGTGTGTGTGTATGTATATGTGTGTGTATATATATATATATATATATATATATATATGTATATATATATATATATGTGTATGTATATATATATATATATATATATTTAAAAAAAACAAATATGTTTTTTTAAATATATGTTTTTTTTAATATATATATATATATATATATATATATATATATATATATATATATATATAAATAAAAACTACCGGTATGTATCTTAAATCACATGTAATCAATGTCTCGGTATACAACCATGGTCCATCCTTCTCATGAGTTCATCATCCATTCATCCATTTCCAGATGCTCACACCATCACTCCACCTCAAACTGAAAACTCACCTTTTTTTTTGTTACCTTTCCTACCCTAACAAATGCAACGGTTTTGAACAACTTTATTAGTATATAAAATTCCAGCACGCAGCTCACACTTTCACGGTGCATTCCAGCACTACATTAACAAGCATTCGTAAGGCAGACCAGTCCTGCCAGCAACTCCGATCATTCCTGCTTCTTGTCAGCCCACCGCTGCGCGCCTGTTTTATAGAACATGTCCTCCATAGAACGCGTATCACAGAGCGTACAGTCCTGCCTAAGGTCAATTTGGTGGGGGGGGGGGGAATAAATAAATAAAATGTAGCAAAATACAATATGTTTTGTAAAGGAAAAAGATAAGTAATGGGGATGAGTGCAGGGCCCCCCCGCTGTGCGGATTGAAAGCCCTTCCCTGGGGCCCGGTGGTGAATGTCAGTGGCTGTTCGGCAATTAGAGGCTAATGTATGTCAGCGTGAGGCTTGCCATGTGGAAACAGAAGTCGGCGGTGCTGCAGGCGAACAAGACTGAGGACGCACCTGTTGTGATTTCCCGCGGCTCGCTTACCCCGCCGCAGCGTCTTGTCACTGTATGTGAAGCCGTTAGTGTTTGTGGATATGGTGGGGTTCAGGCGCGCCGTACATGCCAATAAATGGCAGTTCTGCTGAGGAATCTGGAACTTTTGGTGATAAAGGTGATGCATAAATCCATTTTTTTGGCACTTTCATTGGCTGATTTAGGTACTTAGAGTATACGGTTTCTATATCTTTCATCCTTGCCTAGGTTCCAGTTTAAAATCCAACTCCGTGCAAAGAAAAAAAAAGATCCCTTGCAGCGGGGGTTAACTGCTCATTGTCCAGGGCAGGGGTCTCCAAACTATGGCCCTCCAGGTGTTGAGGAACTACAAGTCCCATGAGGCCTTGCAAGACTCTGAGAGCCACAGGCAAGACTCGCAGAGGCATGATGGGACTTGTAGTACTTCAACAGCTGGAGGGCCATAGTTTGGGGACCCCTGGTCCAGGGGATTGGAGAAGGTAGATATACTTACCTGATCCTCCCAGAACAAGACCGGTCCTTGCGGCTCATGAGCCCCCCATCCCTACCCCGATCTATCGCTCTTGTGCAGTGGACTGTTCCTGAAGTCATCACACCCATAGACCTGCACTGGGGGTGAGGACATCAGGAACAGTCCACTGCTGGATCGCGGGGGAGCACAGTTTGCCGCTGGAGTGGAGGATCAGGTGAGTTTTACCTTTCTGTTCTGCCACAGACAAAACAAGCAGTTAATCCATGCAGTGCGGTCACAGCCTGACTGCATGCAAAAACTTTTTTTTTTTCGGAGTTGGGCTTTAAGTTGTGTTGACTGAGTGTAGGCAGGTGCAGTTAGCTGCTTTGCCAATGGGCGGTGCTGAACTGTAATAGTGTCTGGTTACAGCAGATGGTCATCAGGTGATAGGCCCCTTTTAGGTAGAGCCCTCCTGCATAGGATATCATGGGTCAGCCCAGTTATAACCAAGGTTGGGAGGAGCTCTTGCAGCACAGGAGACATGGGAGCCAAACACCCCATACCTATGTGGATGTAACCAGCACGGACGGGGCAGGAGGCTGGGGAGGGGTAGACCTGCACTCAGGAGGAGCCGGCTGCAGTCTTTCTGTCCCTTATGAAGCTGGGGGCTGGGGCAGATTGCAATAGGCATTTTAGGCCAGTCCAAGAGTGGAAGTGTGAGGTTGCTTCTTTGGAGGGTCCCAGTAAAGGTGTACCTATGGAGGAGATGACTACATAGGGCACAGTTCTCTGAATTCTAATGACCCCAGGTGAAGGAGAGACGGTAAAAGAGTGATGGTTGCCAAGGTATGCTTTCACATGTGACTTCTGCAGACCATCCACTGAATGTAATTGCCTGTGCATTGTCAAGTGACTCCAGAATGTATGTGGATGTGATTTGGCTGTTAAGCCATTTTCTGAATTCCACCAGTAAAGTGCAGCAAACTACAGATGCGGACATTCCTTCCTTTGGGGATATAAAAGTCATCGCCAGGTGAAAATGAAGGGGGGGAAAAAAAGAAACCAATGTAGCATATCCAAGGGCTGCTAATTTTCTATATATTATGTTTTTATTCATGGGTTCAGATACACTATACATTGACCTAAAACATTCTAAGGGTGATGTTCTGAAATCCATGATGCCTTCTCTCCTCTGCCATCTCCGATCACCGGTCCAGCGTCCCCTTCTCTTCTCCTGCGCTGAACGCATTTCCCTGGCGGGGGGCCAACCAGACAATTCAGCCCGAGGAGTCTGGATAGTAATAAAAGGGGTTCTGACAAGCCGCTCCTCGGGCAATGCCATAAACCTGTCCTATTGTTCGGGGGAGAGTGGGGAAGGTGCGTTTATTGCATGCCCGCGGCCATGCCAGGGAACATAAACTCAGAAACACTTCTCATATCTGTCAGGGGTCTCCTAACCTTCTACTCAAAGGGCCAGTTTAATGTCCTTTAGACTTTCGGGGGGCTGAAATGCAGCCAGTGGGAGTAGACAATGTCTCAGGGTTGGTGGTCAATGGGGGTCAGGAAATTACATGGAATAGTGCCCCATCATTGGTGTCAGTGGGAGGAATAGTGCCCCATCATTGGTGTCAGTGGGAGGAATAGTGCCCCATCATTGGTGTCAATGGGAGGAATAGTGCCCCATCATTGGTGTCAGTGGGAGGAATAGTGCCCCATCATTGCTGTCAGTGGGAGGAATAGTGCCCCATCATTTGTGTCAGTGGGAGGAATAGTGCCCCATCATTGGTGTCAGTGGGAGGAATAGTGCCCCATCATTTGTGTCAGTGGAGGAATAGTGCCCCATCATTGGTGTCAGTGGAGGAATAGTGCCCCATTGTTGGTGTCAGTGGAAGGAATAGTGCCCCATTGTTGGTGTCAGTGGGAAGAATAGTGCCCCATCATTGGTGTCAGTGAGAGGAATAGTGTCCATTCGGTGGCATCAGTGGAAAGATTGGTGCCCCATTGTTGATGTCAGCAGGAGGAATAGTGCCCCATTATTGGTGTCAGTAAAAGGAATAGGGGCCCATCATTGGCATCAGTGGAAGGAATAGTGCCCCATTGTTGGTGTCATTAGTAGGAATCATGTCCCATTGTTGATGTTGGAGGAAGGAACAGGGCCTCATATCTGTAAGAGGAACAATACCTCAAGCGCCAGATAACGACAAGCAAAGGCCCTCATCTGGCCCACAGCTGCAGTTTGGAGACCCCCGATATACAGTATATCAATGAGTGTACCAAATTTGATCAGGCCTTGATTCTTCAGTTCTAATAGTTGTAAAGTGGGGGGTGGGGGTGTGAAATCACTAATCTGACTTTGAGGAAGTAAATATGTGTTTAGGCATTACCAACTGGGCTTAATTTTTTAGCAGAGCAGTTAAGAATAACCTGGTAAACACATACTGTAGAAATGAGTCCTACACGTCACCAGCCATACAGAAATTTAATTTTTTGGTTTTTTTGCACTTTTTTTTGCAATTCCACCGAAAGCAAGCGCTGAATGGGAATGATCATGGCTCATGGTATTGAACGAACCAGGGGCGGACTGACAACTCATGAGGCCCCCGGGCAACAGGGGATCATGGGGCCCCTGTGTCCTTGCCCAAACTCGAAAAAGGTACCAGGGGCATCTCATGGGGCCCCCTACTGACCTCGGGCAGTGCCTGACTTTCCAAATGGTCAGTCCGCCCCTGGAACGAACCCAATATAAAGGGCGGAGTAACATCTCTTTTTTTATCACAGAGCTCCACCATTAACCGCTTTCAAAGTGTCAGTTTCTGTGTTGTGTTTAATGGGGCCACATGTCGTCCTATTGTACACCCAGAGCCATGCAGTGCAGCGTGTCTGAGCGTTCGCGGACCCGTATCCCGCAATAAACATCGCCGTTCTACAAGCGCCCCCGACGGTGTCAGCGCAGGGTGACTCTAATTGCCGGGAAGATCCATGGTTAACATTTTCTCTGGTGTAATAAGTAGCAGGAAGCGGCCTCAGTAGATCCATCCAGATAACAGCTCGGCATCTTCCTTCTATATAATTTACCTTCAATACACGATAGAAGCCCGCTATTTGCTCAAGTAATTGGCCAGATCGGAGCGCGCCGCGGTCTGTTGTAAGGCGGGTCTCCGTTTCTCCGCCGAAAGCTCGCATTACGGCGTTCATGAGACCCCCGCGTTTGTTCCGCGATTTATTTATTTTTTCGTTCTGGATTTGAGTACTGTACAGGATACTTATTGTTTGCCCTGTTTTTCAGAATCTTTTCTTTTCTTCTTTTTTAAGCAGTCCTGCTTGTCCTGAAAAATAAATATAAAATAATTAAAAGAATAAAAAAAAAATCAAATATTTTAATTCAATATACAGTTGCAAGAAAAAGTATGTGAACCCCTTGGGATTACGTGGAGTTTTGCATGAATTGGGCATAAAATGTGCTCTGAACGTCATCTAAGTCACAACAATAGAAGAACACAGTCTGCTGAACATAATACTACACAAACATTAGATGTTGCCATGGTTTAATTGCACATAACATGTAAACATTCACAGTGCAGGGAGGAAAAAGTATGTGAGGCCCTAGCTTAATGACTTCTCCCAGAGCTAATTGGAGCCAGGAGTGAGCCAACCTTGACTCCAATCAGTGTGATGATATTGGATGTGTTGCTGACAGCTGTCCTGCCCTTAAAAAACACACACCTGTTTTGGGTTTACTGGTTTCAAGAAGCACTGTCTGATGTGAACCATGCCTCGCAGAAAAGAGCTCTCAGAAGACCTACGATCAAGAATTGTTGACTTGCATGAAGCTGGAAAGGGTTACAAAAGTATCTCCAAAAGCCTTGATGTTCATGTGTCCACGGTAAGACAGACTGTCTATAAATGGAGAAAGTTTAGCACTGTTGCTACTCTCCCTAGGCGTGGTCATCCTGTAAAAATGACTGCAAGAGCACAGCGCAGAATGCTGCATGAGGTAAAGAAGAATCCCAGAGTGTCAACTAAAGACCTACAGAAATCTCTGGCACATGCTAACATTTTTGTTGACACATCTACAATAAGGAAAACATTAAACAAGAATGGAGTACATGGGAGGACACCACGGAGGAAGCCATTGTTGTCCAAAAAGAATATTGCAGCACGTTTGAAGTTTGCAAAAGAGCACCTGGATGTTCCACAGCACTACTGGCAACATATACTGTGGACAGATGAAACCAAGATTGAGTTGTTTGGGAAGAACACACAACACTATGTGTGGAGAAAAAAAGGCACAGCACAGCAACATCAAAACCTCATCCCCACTGTGAAACATGGCGGAGAGAGCATCATGGTTTGGGGCTGCTTTGCTGCCTCAGGGCCTGGACGGATTGTTGCCATTGATGGGAAAATGAATTCCAGAGTTTATCAAGACATTTTGCAGGAAAACGTACGACCATCTGTCCGCCAACTGAAGCTCCGCAGAGGATGGGTGATGCAACAGGACAATGACACAAAGCATACAAGTAATTCAACAAAACAATGGCTGCAACAGCACAGAATACGCCTTCTGGAGTGGCCCAGTCAGAGTCCTGACCTCAACCCGATTGAAATGCTGTGTCATGACCTTAAGAGAGCGATTCACACCAGACATCCCAAGAATATTGCTACACTGAAACAGTTTTGTGAAGAGGAGTGGTCCAAAATGACTCCAGATCGTTGTGCAGGTCTGATCTGCAACTACAGGAAACGTTTGGTTGAGGTTATTGCTGCCAAAGGAGGGTCAACCAGTTATTAAGTCCAAAGGTTCACATACTTTTTCCTCCCTGCACGTTGTATGTTTACATGTTATGTGCAATTAAGCCATGGCAACATCTAATGTTTGTGTAGTATTATGTTCAGCAGATGGTGTTCTTCTATTGTTGTGACTTAGATGACGTTCAGAGCACATTTTATGCTCAATTCACGCAAAACTCCACGGAATCCCAAGGGGTTCACATACTTTTTCTTGCAACTGTATATATATTGATATAAATGAATATAATTATGTAGTAGTCAGGGGTGAACTGACCATTTGGAAACTCGGGCACTGCCTGAGGGCCCGGGGTCAGTAGGGGGCCCCATGAGATGCCCCTGGTACCTTTTTCATAGGCTTTTTTGAGTTTGGGCAAGGACACAGGGGCCCCATGATCCCCTATTGCCCGGGGGGCCCCATGAGTTGTCAGTCCGCCCCTGGTAGTAATGTATTTTTTGAAGGTGACTGCTGGAGCGTGCCTGCCTAGAGGGGGGAATTCTAGTGTTGCTGCATGGAGAGTGTGGCACTGTGCTGCCTCCTACTTTAACCCTTTGCTCCCTGCACACCGCAACTGTATGCATTGCACGAGGGTGAGGGGTGCCTCCATTCTGTTGGCTGGGTCACATTCAGTGGGTGGTACTGGCTGGCAAATGTGACTGGTGGTATATTTCCTGCCCCAGCATGTGTACACCCCCAGCAGCTGATTTTTCTGTTAAAGGGGGAGTGGTTGGATAGAAGTAAAACCGTGGCTCGACCACATGATTTTACCACTCCCCTAACCTCTAGTGCCAAAGTGTCACACAAGGCCTGCAGGCCAAATCATTGCAGCCACAAAGAGGCTGGCCTGTCGTCCTCCGTCTCAGCGGATGGCATCAGAAAGGAGTACAGAACAACTCCTACAGAACCTGCACCCCTGTGCAGCTGCAGCACCCCCTAATTTTTGCCTCTGTTGGTCTCCATATTTGGAAGCAGAGAAGAGTACAGAGCTCCTCCTACAGCTCCTGCGTCTCTTCGTACAGCCACAGCACCTCTTCATCTCCGCTTCCCTTGGTCTCCATATTTGGAAGCAGAGAGGAGTACAGAGCTCCCCCTACAGATCCTGCCTCTCTCTGTACAGCTGCAGCACCTCTTCATCTCCGCTTCCCCTGGTCTCCATATTCGGCAGCAGAGAGGAGTACAGAGCTCCTCCTACAGATCCTGCACGTCTCTGTACAGCTGCAGCACCTCCTCATCTCCGCTTCCCCTGGTCTCCATATTTGACAGCAGAGAGGAGTACAGAGCTCCTCCTACAGATCCTGCACGTCTCTGTACAGCTGCAGCACCTCCTCCTCTCCGCTTCCCCTGGTCTCCATATTTGACAGCAAAGAGGAGGACAGAACTCCTCCTACAGATCTTGTGCATCTGTGTGCAGTCGCAGCACCCTCTCATCTCTGCCTCCCCTAGTTTCAGCATTCAGCTGGCTCCAGCCCTCCTCTGGTCCTCCTCCAGACTCTGCACTTTCTGCTTCCCAAGCAGCATCTCAGCAGCAGAAGGAGGTAAGGGGGGGGGGGTGCACCGTGATGTAAGGGAGGGTGGGGAACTCTTGACTTCTGATGGTGGGGGAGTCTTGAAATCTGATGTAAGGGGGTGTGGGGTGCTCTGGGCATCTAGTCTTACAGATATAATGGGCCCTTTGAGGGCAACCAAAAGCCCCAATGAAATTGAGTTAGACACCCCTGCTGTAGTATAAGCAAGCCCTAAAACTGGATCTGACTGAATCTGGAACAGCTGTGCATAGTAACCAATCAGCTTCTAGCTTCAGCTTGTCCAGTTAAGCTTTGAAAAATGAAAGCAAGAAGCTCATTGGTTGCCATCTTCAGCTGCTCCATAGAAACGGCCACTTGTACTCCATCAGAAGCACATGTGACAAGATGACAACACCGGCACACAATTAGGAGACGGGGACAAGGCGTAGTCACCCCATAATAGGAAGTGCCTGAACAAGGATCCTCTTGGCAGGATCACCAAAAATTTCTGAGATGTTGGTGGTTGAGTTTCCATCTATGAAGGTGGATTATCAGCATTAGATGGAATGTTCGATGGTAAAATATTCAATGTTGCTCAGTTGTCACTGAAGGTTCCTGAGAAATCTTATTCTATAAAACGACTTTCCAGTTCTGTCCAGTGGTCATTTAAAGGGAAACGTTCGATCAGTGAAACGAGACGTTGTTCAGGTTCACAGAGACCCATTTACTGTCAGATCCTGTAAATATTATGCTTTGATGGCTGTACATGTTGTCCTCCTTCGCCATGAAAGAAGCGTTGTAGACGGCCAGACGTCACGCGGCAGCTGGGCTCAGGTAGACGAGAGCTCTGAACACTTCGCCGCCTTTCCTTCTAAAATTTCATCCCTTGAAGTCACATCTGGCTAAGAAGTTAAAGTGTTTCTCAAGCAGGAGATAAAAATTTGTATGTACTTTGTACACGGCTCCAAAAAATGAAAGGAAGACTTTGAAAACCCATCAGATCTCAATGGGGACGAATCTCCTCCTGGATCTCTATCCTGATATGGACGGGGTGATGGGTGAGGAACGTAAGGATGGCCCATCATTTGATGGAAATGAAAATGATCGACCTATAGAGGACTGAATTCAAAGACACCCCGAAAATCAAAGTGAAGAAATGATGCAGCAGGCGAGTCCATTTTGCTGAAATGTCATTGCAGCAGCTCAGAATGGTCCTCAGTAGTCTGTGTGGCCCCCACGTGCTTGTATGCATGCCTGACAACGTCGGGGGAGGCTCCTAATGAGACCATGGATGGTGTCCTGGGGGATTTCCTCCCAGATCTGAACCAGGGTATCACTGAGCTCCTGGACAGCCTGAGGTGCAACCTGGTGGTGTCGGATGGACCGAAAGATGACATCCCAGAGGTTTGCTATTGGATTTAGGTCAGGCAAGCGTGGGGGCCATTCAATGGTATCAATTCCTTCATCCTCCAGGAACTGCCTGCATACTCTCGCCACATGAGGCCAGGCATTGTCGTGCACCAGGAGGAACCCAGGACCCACTGCACCAGGAGGAACCAAGGACCCACTGCACCAGGAGGAACCCAGGACCCACTGCACCAGGAGGAACCCAGGACCCACTGCACCAGGAGGAACCCAGGACCCACTGCACCAGGAGGAACCCAGGACCCACTGCACCAGGAGAAACCCAGGACCCAATGCACCAGGAGGAACCCAGGACCCACTGCACCAGAAGGAACCCAGGACCCACTGCACCAGGAGGAACCCAGGACCCACTGCACCAGAAGGAACCCAGGACCCACTGCACCAGAAGGAACCCAGGACCCACTGCACCAGTGTAGGGTCTGACAATGGGACCAAGGATTTCATCCTGATACCTAATGGCAGTCAGGGTGCCATTGTCTAGCCTGTAGAGGTCTGTGTCCCTCCATGGATATGCCTCCCCAGACCATCACTGACCCACCACCAAAACGGTCATACTGAACCATGTTACAGGCAGCAGAACGTTCTCCATGGCTTCTCCAGATCCTTTCACGTCTGTCACATGTGCTCAGGGTGAACCTGCTCTGTGAAAAGCACAGGGTGCCAGTGGTGGACCTGCCAATTCTGGTGTTCAATGGCAAATGCCAATCAAGCTCTATGGTGCCAGGCAGTGAGCACAGGGCCCACTAGAGGACGTCGGGCCCTCAGGCCACCCTCATGAAGTCTGTTTCTGATTGTTTGGTCAGAGACATTCACACCAGTGGCCTGCTGGAGGTCATTTTGTAGGGCTCTGGCAGGGCTCATCCTGTTCCTCCTTGCACAAAGGAGCAGATACTGGTCCTGCTGATGGGTTAAGGACCTTCTACGGCCCTGTCCAGCTCTCCTAGAGGAACTGCCTGTCTCCTGGAATCTCCTCCATGCTCTTGAGACTGCACTGGGAGACACAGCAAACCTTCTGGCAATGGCACGTATTGATGTGCCATTCTGGAGGAGTTGGACTGCCTGTCCAACCTCTGTAGGGTCCAGGTATGGCCTCATGCTGTCAGTAGTGACACTGACCCTAGCCAAGTCCAAAACTAGTGAAAAACAGAAAAGATAAGTAGGGAACAAATGTCAGTGGCTTCCACCTGTAAAACCATTCCTGTTTTGGGGGTCGTCTCATTGTTGCCCATCTAGTGCACCTGTTGTTAATTTCATTAACACCAAAGCAGCTGAAACTGATTAACAACCCCCTCTGCTACTTACCTGACCAGATCCATATCCCAGGAGTGTCACTGACTTGATGCTAGACTCGGATTAAAAAGTCTTCCTTTCATTTTGAGCATTGTATATTACTTGATGCCATTGCTGCGTTTTACTTCCGTCGCCGGCTCCATCTACACTGATGCTCTTGGATGGTAGGTGGCAACCCACGATCTAGGCTTGCTGACCCACCATCCCAGAGCTAGAGGTGGCCGGCCACATCAACAGGCTCAGTGGGCCACCGGTTAGGCACCCTTGACCTAAACCATTATACAGTAATGGCCAAAAATATTGGCACCCCTACATTTGTCAGGTAACACACCACTTCGCCCCCAAAAATTGTTGCAATTACAAATGTTTCGGCATTCTCATGTTTATTTCTTTGGTTTGTATTACCGTGATATAAAAAAAGTGGAGAAACAAAAAGCCAAATCTGACACATTCCACTCAAAACCCCCAAAAATGGACTGGACAAAATTATTGGCACCTTCTCAAAATTGTAAGAAATAATTGCATTCCAAGTCTGTGATGCTTCTGTAATTTGTCATTAAACTCCCCCGTATCCATGACCAGGTGCTGACAATATAGAAATCTCACCGGCAACCAGTTAAAATGGTGAAAAATGGACTCCACCTTTCTGTTGTGTGTCTCTGTGTACCACATGGGGCATGGAGGAGAGGAAGAGCAGCAAAGAACTGTCTGAGGATTGGAGAACAAAAATTGTGGAAAAGCATGGATAATCTCAAGGTTACAGGTCCATCTCCAGAGAACTTAATGTTCCTGTGTCCACTGTGCACAACATTGTCAAGTGAGTCAGAAAGTTGGGTCTTCATCTGAGGTCATGGGTCTTCCAGCAGGACAATGACCCAAAGCACACGTCAAAAAGCCCCCAGAAATGGTTTCAGACAAAGCGCCGGAGAGGACTGAACTGACCAGCAATGAGTCCAGTTCTTAGCCCCATAGAGCTCCTGTGGAGAGATCTCAGAACATCAGTTGGGAAAAGGAACCCTTCCAATCTGAGGGACCTGGAGCAGTTGGAGGAACCCTTCCAATCTGAGGGACCCGGGGCAGTTGGAGGAACCCTTCCAATCTGAGAGACCTGGAGCAGTTGGAGGAACCCTTCCAATCTGAGGGACCTGGAGCAGTTAAAGGAACCCTTCCAATCTGAGGGACCCGGGGCAGTTGGAGGAACACTTCCAATCTGAGGGACCCGGGGCAGTTGGAGGAACCCTTCCAATCTGAGGGACCTGGAGCAGTTGGTGGAACCCTTCCAATCTGAGGGACCTGGAGCAGTTGGTGGAAGAAGAGCGATCCAAAATTCCAGTAGAGAGGTGGAAGAAACCCATTGATGGTTACAGGAAGCCATTGATTTGTTTTTTTTTTTTCACAGGGTGCGCTACCAAATATTACACGGAGGGTGCCAATAATTCTGTCCAGTCCATTTTTGGGGCTTTGCGTGGAATGTGTCAGATTTGGCTTTTTGTTTCTCCACTTTTTTGTGCCCTACCAATACAAACAAAAGAAATCAACACGAGAATGCCAAAACATTTGTCATTGCAGCAATTTTCTGGATGAAGTGGTGCGTTATCTGGCGGGATTTTTGGCTATGACTTTAGTTTCCCTTTAAGACCCTCTGGACCGGAACCTCTGAGCCGCCGCCGCCTCCGAACATTTTGTATTTCCGTTAAAAAAAACGTTGGCGTCCGACCTGGCGAGGTTGCATGAAAATGAATCAATTCTTTCATTATGAATGCACCGGGGCCGTGAAGTTTCTGATTTTGATTTCTCTCCGCGCCATCGCCACCAGCGTCTCGGAGTTGCTGGTTGGCGGCTTTCATCCGCGCCGATGTTCCCGCTCTCCCCGTCTAGTGGAGACGTCTTCCCTCTCCACCCAGATGACAGACTTTTAAAACATCCGAGCCGCATTTTATCTGAGTTTGATTTGCATTTAAAAGCCGAAAAACTCCCCAAGCTGTGACGGGGGGAGATGAGGCAGTAATTACCGGCTACATCCTTTTTATGAGATTCTTCTCGTCTCTCCCAACCTTGAAGACGCAATCTTCACACGATCGCTGAGATTTCTTCCACCCGGCTCTGCTCACTGATTGCGGATGTATTAGACATGGTGGAGTCAGAAACATCAGCAGTTTGTTGATTTCTATCCAGGAAACATCATATCTGTGCCATGCCTGGAACTCCTGATCTGGTTGTCTTGTGTTCATTTTCTGTAAACCCCTGAGGGCAGATTCAGTAGGCTTTTCATGGGGTTTCTGGGCAAAACAATAGGCTGTTGCTGTGATAATGGTCTTATCGTGCTATAATATTGCAAATGTAGATTTCAGTAAATCGGCAGTTGGTCAGAAATTTTATAGACTATATCAGCGGTCTCCATACTGTGGCCTGGAGGCCAAATGTGGCCCTTTGCTTGCCTTTGTCCTGCCCTTGGTGTACTATTCCGTCTACTGACACCAGCAATGTGGCATAATTCCTCCATTGACACCAACGATGGGGCAGAATTCCATTCATTGACACCAATGATGAGGCACTATTCCTCCCACTGACACCAATGATGGGGCACTATTCCTCTCACTGACACCAATGATGGGGCACTATTCCTCCCACTGATACCAATGATGGGGCACTATTCCTCCCACTGACACCAATGATGGGGCACTATTCCTCCCACTGACACCAATGACGGGGCACTATTCCTCCCACTGACACCAATGATGAGGCACTATTCCTCCCACTGACACCAATGACGGGGCACTATTCCCCCCACTGATACCAATGACGGGGCACTATTCCTCCCACTGATACCAATGATGGGGGACTATTCCTCCCACTGATACCAATGATGGGGCAATATTCCTCCCACTGACACCAATGATGAGGCACTATTCCTCCCACTGACACCAATGATGAGGCAATATTCCTCCCACTGACACCAATGATGAGGCAATATTCCTCCCACTGACGCCAATGATGAGGCAATATTCCTCCCACTGACGCCAATGATGAGGCAATTTTGCTTCCACTGACACCAATGATGAGGCACTATTCCTCCCACTGACACTAATGATGAGGCACTATTCTTCCCACTGACACCAATGATGAGGCACTATTCTTCCCACTGACACCAATGATGGGGCACTATTCCCCCCACTGACACCAATGATGGGGCACTATTCCTCCCACTGACACCAATGATTAGGGCACTATTCTTCCCACTGACACCAATGATGAGGCACCATTCTTCCCACTGACACCAATGATGAGGCACTATTCTTCCCACTGACACCAATGATGAGGCACTATTCTTCCCACTGACACCAATGATGAGGCACCATTCTTCCCACTGACACCAATGATGAGGCACTATTCTTCCCACTGACACCAATGATGAGGCACTATTCTTCCCACTGATACCAATGATGGGGCACTATTCCTCCCACTGATACCAATGATGGGGCACTATTCCTCCCACTGACACCAATGATGGGGCACTATTCCTCCCACTGATACCAATGATGGGGCACTATTCCTCCCACTGATACCAATGATGGGGCACTATTCCTCCCACTGACACCAATGATGGGGCACTATTCCTCCCACTACTTATGGTAGGAATGGGTTGCCTTGCCATCTACTTTGCGTCCTCCAGGGCCTGGCGGTGGGGGGTCGGGGGTGTTATTCGGAAACATCCATGCCTGCCCTAATGGCGGACGATCGGCTTCCCATTCTGGTAATGTTCGGCCTCCATTATTCCCACTGATCAGGTTCTGGGCGCACAACTCCCGACTTGGAACGACCACCAATGACAACATTGTGTTTTCTGACTCATTAGCTCTGGACCTCGTTTGGGGGACACATTCTTCGGGTCCGCTGCCCATGGACCGCCGCGCAGTAATGCTTGCTAACCGACAAACACGCCTCATTTCACTCAGCGCTCCGTCTGCTGGCAGGATCCCACTTCTACTTAATGAGAGGTCGGAGGTGGGCGCAGAGCGGCGAAGACAGACCCCCTCCCCTCCCCCGTCCTCCTCTATGAAGAGTCTGCCGCGGGTTCATGTGTGAATCTCATCTTATTGACGCCGGCCTTTCCGGATCCATTCCTGATATGTCACAATGTATCGCTTCTCAAAGAAAGTGCTACTTATTGTCACCTAGAGGGCCCGCCTTGGGTTCCAGGCATTTCCTCAGTCTCCTCACCTCCGGGAATCTATCAGAATTTACAGTGCAACAATGTAACAAGTCACAGTGGGAGGCTGCAGCAGAGCCGATCTGCCCCTCAGTCTGTACAATGTAACAAGGACCGATCCGAGATCCTCAGTCTGTACAATGTAACAAGGACTGATCCGAGTCCCTCAGTCTGTACAATGTAACAAGGACCGATCCGAGATCCTCAGTCTGTACAATGTAACAAGGACCGATCCGAGATCCTCAGTCTGTTCAACGTAACAAAGACTAATTTGAGATCCTCAGTCTGTACAATGTAACAAGGACTGATCCGAGTCCCTCAGTCTGTACAATGTAACAAGGACTGATCCGAGTCCCTCAGTCTGTACAATGTAACAAGGACTGATCCGAGTCCCTCAGTCTGTACAATGTAACAAGGACTGATCCGAGTCCCTCAGTCTGTACAATGTAACAAGGACTGATCCGAGTCCCTCAGTCTGTACAATGTAACAAGGACTGATCCGAGTCCCTCAGTCTGTACAATGTAACAAGGAATGATCTGATTTCTGGTAACGCTCGGCCTCCATTATTCCCACTGAACAGGTTTTGGGTGCACAACTCCCGACTTGGAACGACCACCAATGACAACAATGTAACAAGGACTGATCTGAGATCCTCTGTCTGTACATTGTAACAAGGACTGATCTGAGATCCCCAGTCTGTACAATGTTGCAAGGACTGATCCAAGTCCTTCAGTCTGTACAATGTAATAAGGACTGATCCGAGTCCATCAGTCTGTACAATGTAATAAGGACCAATCCGAGTCCTTCAGTCTGTACAATGTAACAAGGACTGATCCAAGTCCTTCAGTTTGTACAATGTAACAAGGACCGATCTGAGATCCTCAGTCTATACAATGTAACAAGGACCGATCCGAGATCCTCAGTCTGTTCAACGTAACAAAGACTAATTTGAGATCCTCAGTCTGTACAATGTAACAAGGACTGATCCGAGTCCCTCAGTCTGTACAATGTAACAAGGACTGATCCGAGTCCCTCAGTCTGTACAATGTAACAAGGACTGATCCGAGTCCCTCAGTCTGTACAATGTAACAAGGACTGATCTGATTTCTGGTAACGCTCGGCCTCCATTATTCCCACTGAACAGGTTTTGGGTGCACAACTCCCGACTTGGAACGACCACCAATGACAACAATGTAACAAGGACTGATCTGAGATCCTCTGTCTGTACAATGTAACAAGGACTGATCTGAGATCCCCAGTCTGTACAATGTTGCAAGGACTGATCCAAGTCCTTCAGTCTGTACAATGTAACAAGGACTTATCCGAGTCCTTCAGTCTGTACAATGTAACAAGGACCAATCCGAGTCCTTCAGTCTGTACAATGTAACAAGGACTGATCCAAGTCCTTCAGTTTGTACAATGTAACAAGGACCGATCTGAGATCCTCAGTCTGTACAATGTAACAAGGACTGATCTGAGATCCTCAGTCTATACAATGTAACAAGGACTGATCCGAGTCCTTCAGTCTGTACAATGTAACAAGGACTGATCCAAGTCCTTCAGTCTGTACAATGTAACAAGGACCGATCTGAGATCCTCAGTCTATACAATGTAACAAGGACCGGTCTGAGATCCTCAGTCTGTACAATGTAACAAGGACTGATCTGAGTCCCTCAGTCTGTACAATGTAACAAGGACTGATCTGAGATCCTCAGTCTGTACAATGTAACAAGGACTGATCTGAGATCCTCATTCTATACAATGTAACAAGGACTGATCCGAGATCCTCAGTCTGTACAATGTAACAAGGACTGATCTGAGTCCCTCAGTCTGTACAATGCAACAGGGACTGATCTGAGATCCTCAGTCTATACAATGTAACAAGGACTGATCTGAGTCCCTCAGTCTGTACAATGTAACAAGGACTGATCCGAGTCCCTCAGTCTGTACAATGTAACAAGGACTGATCTGAGATCCTCAGTCTGTACAATGCAACAAGGACCGATCTGAGCCCCTCAGTTTGTACAATGTAACAAGGACTGATCCGAGTCCCTCAGTCTGTACAATGTAACAAGGACCGATCTGAGATCCTCAGTCTGTACAATGTAACAAGGACCGATCTGAGATCCTCAGTCTATACAATGTAACAAGGACCGATCTGAGATCCTCAGTCTGTACAATGTAACAAGGACCGATCTGAGATCCTCAGTCTGTACAATGTAACAAGGACTGATCTGAGATCCTCAGTCTGTACAATGTAACAAGGACCGATCTGACTTTCAGTCTGGCCCCAAAGGGACCACTTTCAAACAAAAGCTTTTTACCCAGCACCAGTTATGACTCACATGATGGGTGGGGTCCCTTTAGGGCTGTTTAAAGGGTAGTTCACAGTGGCAGAAAAAAATGAAAAGGTGATCTATCACCCTCCCCCCTCTAGTCCCTGCTCTACTTACCTCCATAGGTAGGTCAGCTACCATCTCTAGGGAAATCCAGACTCATCAGACCAGGTAACGGTTTTCCAATCTTCTATTGTCCGATTTTGGTGAATTGCAGCTCTGTTTCCTGTTCTTGGCTGACAGGAGTAGCACCCGGTGTGGTCTTCTGCTGCTGTAGCCCATCTGCTTCCAGGTTGGATGTG
Organism: Staurois parvus; assembly: GCF_062004578.1. Classification (NCBI taxonomy): domain Eukaryota; kingdom Metazoa; phylum Chordata; class Amphibia; order Anura; family Ranidae; genus Staurois; species Staurois parvus. The sequence continues at coordinate 249,576 of NW_028319380.1, read as the reverse complement.
TTGTGAGTTCAGAGATGGTATTCTGCATACCTCGGGTGTAACGAGTGGTTATTGGAGTTACTGTTGCCTTTCTATCATCTGGAACCCGTCTGCCCATTCTCCTCTGACATCAACAAGGCATTTTCCTCCACACAACTGCCGCTCTCTGCATCTTTTCTCTTTTTCGGACCATTCTCTTTAACCCCTAGAGATGGTTGTTCATGAAAATCCCAGTAGATCAGCAGTTTTTGAAATACTCAGACCAGCCCGTCTGGCACCAACAACCATGCCACGTTCAAAGTCACTTAATTCCCCTTTCTTCCCCATTCTGATGCTCGGTTTGACCTTCAGCAAGTCATCTTCACCACATCTAGATGCCTAAATGCATTGAGTTTCTGCCGTGTGATTGGCTGATTAGCCATTTGTCTTACCGAGCCATTGAACAGGTGGACCCAATAAAGTGTTCGATGAGCGTATTCACATTCATAAACAGGTGAGGTGAATGTCCTACACCTCTGGGGACTGCGCAGCACAGCCATCCAGAGCAGTGTACTTACAGTGAAGAAAACCCCCCCCATAGTAAAACACTTCCTGCACACAGTTAACCCTTTGATTGCCCCTCATGTTAACCCCTTCCTGCGCAGTGCCATTAGTACAATGTCAGTGCTTTTTTTTTAGCACTGATCACTGTATTGGTGTCAATGGGGATGTCAGTGACACCAAGTCAGTTCCTCCCAGTGTCAGGATGTCCGCCACAGTCCCACTATAAGTCGCTGATCGCCGCCATTACTAGTAAAAATTAAAACAAAATAAAAAATTTCCGGTATCTTATTTATAAATGCTATAATTTTCACGTAAACCAATTAATTTTCACGTATTGGAATTTTCTTTTTAGCAAAGACATGGAGCAGAATACATTTTGGCCTAAATTTAGGAAGCATTTAGATTTTTTAAAATTTTTTTACTGGACATGTTTAATAGCAAAAACGTCAAAAATATTTTTTTTTCTCAAAATTGTCGGTCTTTTTTGTAGCTCAAAAAATAAAAACCGCACAGGCGATCAAATACCACCGAAAGAAATCTGCATTTGTGGGGAAAAAAGTACGTAAATTTCATTTGGGTGCAGTGTTGCATGACAGCGCAATTGTCAGTTAAAGTTACACAGTGCCGTAATGCAAAAAATGGCCTGGTCAGGAAGGGGGAGAAATCCTCTGGAGGGCGAGGGGTTAAAGACTACATAAGCCTAATGTAGTGTGAACAAGGGCTGGGTGTAGGATTACATGGAGGAGGATGACACTGAGGATGACAGCGCCCTCTTGAACCCGTATGATTCTGTGTTTTGCCTCCAGCCCAGTTCCACTGTAGAGGTCATCAGAGCATCCCCTGTATTAATAGAGAGCAAGAGAATGTCAACCCCGTCATCATCTCCTTCCCTCCAGGACAGATCATCGTGTTCACACTCGTTCTTCAACGCCAGGAGCAGTGAGCGCCGAGCCTCTTCCAGATCTGACATGAAGATCTGTGTAAATACATTTATCCTTTAAAGTAGATGTAAATTCCACTTCCTCTTTCTGTAGGGGTCCCTCAATGTTCTGTCCTTGGGTCCCTCAAGGTTCTGTCCTTGGGTCCCTCAAGGTTCTGTCCTTGGGTCCCTCAAGGTTCTGTCCTTGGGTCCCTCAAGGTTCTGTCCTTGGGTCCCTCAAGGTTCTGTCCTTGGGTCCCTCAAGGTTCTGTCCTTGGGTCCCTCAAGGTTCTGTCCTTGGACCCCTTCTCTTCTCCATCTACACCTCCTCCCTTGGTCACTTGGTAACCTCCCACGGCTTCCAGTACCATCTCTATGCTGATGACACACAAATCTATCTTTCTACTCCTCATCTATCTTTCTACTCCTCATCTATCTTTCTACTCCTCATCTCACCCCTTCAGTCTCCTCTCGCATTACTAACCTACTAAGTGACATATCGGCATGGATGTCCCTCCACTTCCTCAAACTCAATCTTTCCACAATGGAGCTCATACTATTCCCTCCAGCCTGTGCCCCCCCCCCCCGACTTCTCCATCAAGATCAATGATACAACCATCAGTCCCTCCCCTCAT